>NC_042494.1:107655049-107691887 GCF_005508785.2 Acyrthosiphon pisum
AATTTGAATTCAATGATATAATATCATTGTATAAGAAAAACGATTCTGAGCGGAGACGGTATGTCAGTCTAGATATTAGACATACATATTTAGGTATACTTATCTATAGTATTATTAATAATTTTCAAATTAATCATATCATAATATCCATTAGGTAACGCGTTATACATCAACAACAAACCGTGGTACTATCATAGATATATAATAGTATACTTTAGAAGTTTCAAGTACCCACAAATAATATTATACAATCACAACAAAACAACTAAAATAGTTATTCTAGGTTTTTTAGTATGTGATTTCGTCCAAATTTGAACATAAAATGACTATAAAAATAAACTGTGCTTATGTATTTCTTGGTAACAGAGTTAAATATTTACGTGGAATCTTGTTTTAAATTTTCAATCCTTCGATATAAAAGTTGAACATTTTATAATTTTTTAACTACAAAATAATTATTCAAATTTTAAATTTGATACATTTTGTCAAAATTTTAACTTAAAATGCTTATAAAAAATAATCGTGCCTATGTATTTTTAATATTTTTCAACTTCTATTGTAACAATGTATCAGGAGCCTTGTGTTAATTTTTTACACTTTTTGGCCCAATAGATAAAACTTTATTGATATTTATATAAAAAAAAAAACTAAAAAAAATGAAAGCTCACAATGTCCGTAAACAGCTCAAAAAGAGTCAAATTATTTTCAAAATTTTATCGTATATAGAAAATGCTAATATAAACATTCAGTGAAATTTTTAATTTTCTACAGTCACTCGTTTTTTAATTACAACAAAATAAGAAAATCGTTACATGAGAAATCAAGTGAATATCGAATGTTGTAAAAATATGAATTTCACACGCCCATAAAAATTTAATTTAACTTGCTTGTAGACATTTTTTTTTTTGATAAAGGTATATTATTCCATAAAAAATCTTGTATTACATTTTAAAATCTTAGTTCAAAAAAGAAAAATTTTTACGAATTATTAACTCAAAATAATTTGCTAATTTTCGTGATTTTTACATATTTTGTCAATTTTTGAACTTTAAATGCTAATTAAAAAAAACTGTGACTAAGGATTTTTAATATTTTTCAAATGTCATTAAAACAATATAGTAGGAGCCTTGTATTAAATTTTCAAGTATTTTTCCTCAACAAATAAAGTTTTATTGATAGAAATATACATAGAAATAAAAACTAATTAAATTTGAAACTGAAAATGTCCATAAACAGTTCAAAACAAATCAAAATATTTTGAAAATGTTATCGTGTATAGAAAATGGAAATATAAACAACCAGTGAAAATTTCATGTATCTACGTTTATTTGTTTTAAAGTTACACCAAAAACCAAAATTGATTTTCTCGAAAACAGCTTTTGCGTAAAAATTTCCATTTTTCCTTAATTTTTATTTTGTTTTTCACGGCGCTTTTGAAAACTACTGGTACAATTTTACTTTTGACACCCCAAAGTACCAACTAGGTTCACTTTCCTATCAGAAAAGATACTGTTGAAGAAAATCGACGCACTTTTACTGTCCTAAAAGGTGATGACAGACACAAAAAAAAATTTAAAAAAAAGGTGGGTAAGTGGATTTCGCTCTGCTGTACAGTAGGTTACAACTGGGTCACTGTATAATGGATGGTATTAAATTTGAATTCAATGATATAATATCTTTGTATATGAAAAACGATTCTGAGCGGAGACCGTATGTTAGTCTAGGTATAAGACATAATATTATATTAGGTACCTATAATAAATTCCAAATTAATCATATCATAATATTTATTAGGTACTTATAACGCGTTATACATCAACAAAAAACCGTGGTACTATCATAGATATATAATAGTATACTTTAGAAGTTTCAAGTACCCACGAATAATATTATACAATCACAACAAAATAACTAAAATAGTTATCCTAGGTTTTTAATATGTAATTTCGTCCAAATTTGTACTTAAAATGACTATAAAAATAAACTGTGTAAATGTATTTTTTAGATTTTTTGGTAACAGAATTAATTACTTACGTGGAATCTTGTTTTAAATTTTTAACTACAAAATAATTTTTCAAATTAAGATTTGATAAATTTTGTCAAAATTTGATCTTTAAATGCTTATTACTAACTGATATTGTAACAATATATCAGGAGCTTTGTATTAAATTTTATACACTTTTTGGCCCAACAGATAAAACTTTATTGATATTTATAGAAAAAAAAACTAAAAAAAGGTGGGTAAGTGGATGTCGCTCTGCTGTACAGTAGGTTAGAAGTGGGTCACTGTATAATGGACAGTATTAAATTTGAATTCAATGATATAATATCACTGTATAAGAAAAACGATTCTGAGCGGAGACGGTATATCAGTCTATGTATTAGACATATAATATATACTTATCTATGGTATTAAAAAAAAATTGACCTATAATAGGTACTTATAATAAATTCCAAATTAATCATATCATAATATCTATTAGGTACTTATAAGTTATAACGCGTTATACATCAACAAAAAACCGTGGTAAAATCATAGATATATAATAGTATACTTTAGAAGTTTCAAGTACCCACGAATAATATTATACAATCACAACAAAATAACTAAAATAGTTATCCTAGGTTTTTAGAGCCTTCTATTAAATTTTCAAGCTTTTTTAACCAACAAATACAATTTTATTGATATTTATAGAAAAAAAAAATAAAAAAATGGAAACTACAATTGCCCGTAAACAGCTCAAAATAATTCAAAATATTAGGAAAATGTTATGGTGTATAGAAAATGCTAATATAAACACTCAGTCAAAATTGTATGTACCTACGGTCATTTGTTTTAGAGTTGAGCTAAAAACCAAAATCGATTTTCTCGAAAACAGATTTTGCGTAAAAATTCCGTTTTTCCTTAATTTTTTTTTTGTTTTTCACATCGCTTTTGAAAACTACTGGTAAACTTTTACTTTTTACCCCCCAAAGTACCAACTAGATTCACTTTCCTATCAGAAAAGATACTGTTGAAGAAAATCGAAGCACTTTTACTGTCCTAAAAGGTGATGACAGACACAAAAAAAAATAAAAAAAAAACCACACATATTTGTAAAATCAATACATTCATCGTTCCACTCAGAATCTAAAAATGAAAACTGATAATGTCCGTAAACAGCTCAAAAAGAATCAAATTATTTTATAAAAATTTTATCGTATATAGAAAATGCTAATATAAACATTCAGTGAAATTTTCAAGTATCTACAATCATTACAACAAAATAAGAAAATCGTTACATGAGAAATCGAGTGAATATCAAAAGTTGTAAAAATATAAATTACAAAACTCATAAAAATTTAATTTGACTTGCTTGTAGACATTTTTTTTTTTGAAAAAGGTAGACAAACTCATGAGGAATCTTGTATTACATTTTCAAATCTTAGATTTAAAAAGAAAATTTTTCATGAATTTCTTACTCAAAACAATTTGCAAATGTTCGGCATTTTTACGTATTTTGTCAATATTTGAACTTTAGATGCTTATAAAAAAAAATTGTGGCTATGGATTTTTATTTTTTTTCATCTGCCTTTGAAACAATATAATTGGAACCTTCCATTAAATGTTCAAGATTTTTTAACCAACAAATAAAATTTTATTGATATTTATAGAAAAAAAACTAAAAAAAATAGAAACTGAAAATGTCCGTAAAGAGCTCAAAATATTTGGAAAATGTTATGGTGTATAGAAAATGTTAATATAAACATTCAGTGAAAATTGTATAAACCTGCGGTCATTTGTTTTAGAGTTGCACCAAAAACCAAAATCGTTTTTCTCGAAAACAGATTTTGCGTAAAAATTCCCGTTTTTCCTTAATTTTTGTGTTGTTTTTCCCGGCGCTTGTGAAAACTATTGGGAATTTTAAATTTTGACCTCCCCAATATTCACTTTCCTATCGAACAAGATAGGTACTGAAGTTGAAAATCGAAGCATTATTTCGACAACTTATCGTGTACACAGACACAAAAAAAAAGGTGGGTAAGTGGATGTTGCTCTGCTGTACAGTAGGTTACAAGTGGGTCACTGTATAATGGATAGTATTAAATTTGAATTCAATGATATAATATCACTGTAAAAGAAAAACGATTCTGAGCGGAGACGGTTTGTCAGTCTAGATATCAGACATACATATTTAGGTATACTTATCTATAGTATTATTACCTAATAATTTTCAAATTAATCATATCATAATATCCATTAGGTAACGCGTTATAGGTACATCAACAACAAACCGTGGTACTTTCATAGATATTATGTAATAGTATACGTCTTTAGTAGTTTCAAGTACCCACAAATAATATTATACAATCACAACAAAATAACTAAAATAGTTATTCCAGGTTTTTTAATATGTAATTTCGTCCAAATTTGAACTTAAAATGACTATAAAAATAAACTGTGCTCATGTATTTCTTAGAATTTTTGGTAACAGAGTTAAATATTTACGTGGAATCTTGTTTTAAATTTTCAATCCTTAGACATAAAAGTTGAAGATTTTTCAAAATAATTTGCTAATTTTCATGATTTTTACATATTTTGTCAATTTTTGAACTTTAAATGCTAATAAAAAAAAACTGTGACTAAGGATTTTTAATATTTTACAAACGTCATTGTAACAATATAGTAGGAGCCTTGTATTAAATTTTCAAGTATTTTTACTCAACAAATAAAGTTTTATTGACATTCATAGAAAAAAAAAACTAATTAAATTGGAAACTGAAATTGTCCGTAAACAGCTCAAAACAAATCAAAATATTTTGAAAATTGTATCATGTATAGAAAATGGAAATATAAACAACCAGTGAAAATTTCATGTATATACGGTCATTCATTTTAAAGTTACACCAAAAACCAAAATCAATTTTCTCGAAAACAGAATTTGCGTAAAAATTCCCGTTTTCCCTTAATTTTTCTTTTGTTTTTCACGGCGCTAATGAAAACTATTGGAACAATTTTACTTTTGACCCCCCAAAGTACCAACTAGGTTCACTTTCCTATATGTTATATAGTTTACGAATATGGTATTGGAATCGTAAACTAAAAATGTATGATTATCTATCGTTAGTCTTTACACCTGTATCGACGTAACTTCGACTATACAATCAGTCAATAATAGAATATAATATGCCGTCGACGTTATATAGTAGGTAATAGACAAGCCTGGGCAAGTTAATGATAATTTTTAACTGAGTTAAGTTGTTAATGTAAAACATTTTAACTCAGTTAATAGTTAAAAGTTCACCTAATTTTTTTTTTAACTCAGTTAAGTTAAAAGTTGTATGAACATTTTCAATTAACTCATTAACTAAAGTTAAGTTGTTTTTTTTTTTTTATAATATCTTTATAAATACCAAGTAATATGGTTTAAATAATAAAAATCATAAATATTATTGAACACAGGAAATAGCCAATAGCTTTTCTATACAGGGGTACTGAATTAATAGAATTATAAAGTAGGTACGAAAAAAATACAAAATTGAAAATGCCAAAACAAATACAACCTTTTGATTTATTAATACACTAATACAGATAAGTAATATACATTTTTTAAATTCTTAAATAAAAATAACATGGTATTTAAGAATGCACTTAATTTTAAACTCTGAATACTTTTTCAGGGAACTAAAAGTCTAAAACTTTTAGAGAATATAGCCAACTTTATACTTCAGTAAGAAATTGATTTAACTATATTTGTAATTCCCTATTCTAGTAAATGGTTATGTAATATCAATAATAATTTTTATTTTTATTATTTAATTATTTATAAATTAACTTAACTTGAATTTGATTAAAAGTAACTTGTTATTTATGAAGTTAATGTCAACTAAAATAAGTTAAGTTAAAATTAACTTAACTTTTAACTTTTTAACGCGTTTATGCCCAGGCTTGGTAATAGAGATATACCACGTATAAGGTGTACGAACATAATTATGCTTATTTACGTACTGTAATACTCGTACATGGTATATTAACAACTTGTAGATACCAGGTATGTATATTATAGACCAAAATTGACCTTATTATGAACATAGATTATACGACATACGCGTATCTTATACTATATTAACTGCAGGGATTAGTTTAGGTTAGAATAAGTTCTTTCGACAATAATAAATAATTACAGTAGGTAGCTAGTAAAATTATATAGCTGGTCATGTGAAATGTATGGCGTTATAATAATGCATGATTATGATATAAACTAAATAACAAAACTTTGAAATATAAATGATTCAATTATGTTCCCTGGGAATGAGAAACATACGCTGACGTGTATAGAATATCTGAATATTGAATAGCTGCTACGTAACTATACGATTCCAATCAATAGTTAATTATAATTTTCAGTTAAGACTGTATCGTGTGTTAAATAAGAGTATTATATTATTATACTACATATTATATTGACATAATAAACAATAAATTCCCAGACAGCATTTTGTAATGATAATATTATAATAGTATTATAATAACGTTATACTAATATTATTCGTTATTATAATGTTATAATAATATTATTAAACAAAAAATTGCTGTCTGGGTTAATATTCAACACCCATTGATAAAATGTTTAATAAATGCCCAGTTGACTATAATATAGTCGACGTTTAACAAACGTTTCTTATATATTTACTGAAATCGCAATTAATTAAGCCGGAGACTACATCTGATTTTAGTTGAAAGAGTTATTCATTTAATTATCATAATTTATTGAATTATTCTAAGATGAATTTTAAATCTCTGGATTTTTAAAAAATAAACGTACCGTGAAAATACTCACGGTATAAGCCGTTGACAAAAAATTGGATATAATATTGTTGGTATAGTTACGGTACTATAAATAACGCATGACAAAATGGAAATAATATCTTCATGTTCAATCAATCGAAACCAGGGAAGTCGGTGTATATAGTAGGTTACGTGTGTCCCTCGTCATTAAGTAGGTCACTGAAATGATTGCATTTAATTTAAATTTAATAATAAATTATTGCATACGAAAAACGATTCTGAGAGGAGACGGTGTGTAAGCCTCTACATCTAAAGACATTTTATAATTTATTTATATTATTCTTAGTAAGATGATAAGTTGAACTAATTTTTGTCAAAGAGTCTTTAATAAATAGTAAGACGTAAAGAGTAAAATCAATACAAAAACTATTAATTTTCTGTTGTATGATGATGAAAAGACAACAGTCTTGGACAAGTTATAGGTTCCGACATCAAAATGCGGATAAAGAAACTTAACATTTAAAATTACGTGAAACCATGCATTTTACTGACTTTGTTCACAAAATTACACGATGATGCTCTTATTGCTTAACGATTATTTTATTTTCACCTGCAGACAGCGTAGGCAAAGGTATATTTATCAATTTCCGGGGAAGTTCGTTGTACACTATTTTGATGGTTGGAAAGGAAAAAGATTTAATCAAATATCAACAAAACAATCCATATTCTATATCACAAACTTGGCCAGATGAAAATTCAAAATAAAAAATCGAATCTGTTAATATTAAAATAAACGAATCGTTAAAAAAGAAACTCTAGAAAAAAGAAATCTTCTTCGTCCTGCAATAATAACATATCTAATGAAGTATTTTATTGTTCGATCAGCAAATAATATTTCATGAACTCAGAGATACAAGACTTCATTCTTTACATGGAGAATGATAACCAAGGTCCAAGGACATTTTAGAGAATTAATTGGGTTTAAAGTACATTTTGCCATTCTGTCGACTAGGCGCGGATCCAGAGCAAAGATCTGAGAGGGGGGACTATAATTTTGTTACAACACAATAATACAATATACATTGGTTATAATAAATTTAGCGTATTTACGGTATTTATAATCATATCCATTTAGAAGGCAAAAGTTATGAAAAAATCCCAAGAATTATGAGATAAATTTAAACAATTAGTTGGAAAATATCGTTAAATTATTGATGAATGCATAGATTTCAACATAAATGATTATATTGTAAATGGAGAATTACACTCCTGATGTGTATCCAATAATATTAAAATGTCTCCAAAATATTATAACACTTTCAGTATATTACCTACATAGCAACAGGAGATTGATTATTTTCGTCACTGCGGTCGTCTTAATAACCTTTTTAGAAATTCTAAGAATTCAAGAAATTCTACTAGTAAAAATTGTTAAAATTATTAAACCTTAATATTAACATCTACCGTTACACCATTGTGACTACCGACGACACGATATATTAATTGGCAAAAACATTGAAAAGGAAAATCAACATTAACTTACCTATAACTAACAATCAAATCATGTTATCATGTACCTACCTATTAGTATATAGTTATTATAGTTAAAAATACCTAATAATGTTTAAATAAAACAACATAAACATAACTAATCAGTTCTCTAAAATATACGTTTAAAAAATTATTTTAAATTATATGTATGTCGTACCTAAACGCTATACATTTTGTAATTATTTTTGGGACACCCCTCCTAACCACACCTAAAAAAATTTACCATACGCAACCCAGATAATTTCAAACTATATTGTACAATACCTATCATATTAAGTATAGTAAATTTATAAATTGTTATTGTTATTTACCAACAGGTAAATACTAACGAACCCTAGAACGCAGTGTAACTACTAGGTTCATCGTATAAATAGCTGAAGATAAGTCTAAATATTTTAAACATTTCGTAGTATAATATATAATATAATAATATACGAAGAAATATTAACAAATACTTTATGGATCTGTAAAACACAAAACGGCATATAACCACGGAAAATAAATTAAGAGACATTAAACATTCGGTTGAACTCTGGCTGATATACATAGATCTAAATAGGAAAAAAAAGGTGATTTCAAATCGACTAAAAATTGGCCACATCAAATTCACATGTGGACACCTTATTCGTATATGGCAAAGACAGATCCGACTGTATGCCCAACATGCAACGCAAAAAACTTTGTCAAGAACATCATCGTCTACTGCCCAAACTTGTACGATGCCAGAAATTAATTTAACATTCAAGACAATCTATATGAATCAATTGGTCCATTTTTATACCACCTCAACATAATTTCTTGTCTAACTTACTACTCTTAATATTGAAGAATTTTTACTTGTATAAAAAGTGTTTTCAGAGGTCAGACACAAATAATAAACATATTATTGTAAAACCAATATATTTATCGCTCCACTCAGAATCTAAAACTAACAATATTCCAATAAAATATTCTTCTGTTTATTGAGACAGTTATTTAATGTAAAGTGAATTTAAAATAGTATTTTTTTAAACTCTGAACGGATCAAGGAGACTTTTTTGTTCATAGACGTGTATGGTATTGGTACACAGTAATTTCAAAAAAAATATACTGTTTGAGACAGTAATATACTACAAGTCTACAAACCATCCAAAAACGTTTATAACGTGGAGCCGTTTGTAAGACGTAAATGGAGTATAGTTCGTGTGAAAATTTATTTTGTACTATAAATTCTACATGTATAAAGAATCAAGATGTTCAGAAAAAAAGCGTCTTCAGAGTACGAAATAAAACGTGGAAGTTGTAAGTAGGTAAACAGGTTTTTAAAATCTTGTAAAACCAAAAACCAACTTTGTGAAACAATAAATATTTTATTATTATTACGTATAGGTACATATATTATTCATATTTAAAAGATATTATTGAAAGTATTATAATATATGATCGCCAGTGTTTAGTAATACAATGCGCATCAAAAAATCGGCGTGAAAAAAAGAAACATAAAAAGAAACATAAATAGTTAACACAGTAAAAGCATTAAAATAAAAAAAATGTGTACCTTTGAGTAGTCTGTAAGTGACGTATAATTAATGCAAAATTTTAAAAATTCTAAATGTATGCATAAAGAATCAATATAAGAAAAAACTGACTTCAGACAGCGCATATGTATAAATACTTACATAGGGTTTTCAAATATCGTAAAATCAATAAAAAAAAATACGATAAATATTTTATTATTATTATTCATATTTAAAGAATATTATTTAAGTTCGGTTCAGCAACGAGCACGGAAATGCAGAAATTCTGCAATAAAACACTGCGCACCGAATCATTAGCGTAAAAAAAAGAAAATATATAAAGAGTAAACACAATAGTAAAATAATGAATAATATTAAAATAAAAAAATTAGTATCGTTGAGTAGTCATGATGTTTTATATTGTATGAAGAGTCAATATGTTAAGTAAAAAAATCGGCTTCAGACGGCGTATATAGGTTAGTGAGTATACTCAGGCTTTTAAAATATCGTAAAGCCATGAAAAAAAAATATATATATAAATAATAAATAGTATTAAAATAATAAAATGTGTACCCTTGAGTAGAGTAATCTGTACGTGATGTATAATTAATTTCAAATTTCAAATGTATATATAAATAATTAATATATTAAGAAAAAACTTGTTTCAGAAAACGCATAGGTAGCTAAGTTTATAGGTTTTTATAATATCGTAAAACCAAAAAAAAAAAAGGTGAGTAAGTGGATGTAACTCCGCTGTACAGTAGGGTACAAGTGGGTCACTGTAAAATGGATGGTATTAAATTTGAATTCAAAGATATAATATCATTGTACACGAAAAACGATTCTGAGCTGTGATGGGTTGTCAGTGTGGATTTTTTACATTATATTTATATTGTTATTATTTATTATTAATACGGTAGGCGGTAAGTTGAATTAATATTATAAAATTTCAACAAAATAACTAAAAACGTTATTCTTGGGTATAATAATATGTAATTTCCTCCAAATATTGAACAAAAAAAAAACTATGTTTTTAGTTACAGAATAACCTACTTACGTGGAACCTTTTTTTAAGTTTTTTATTCTTAGATATAAAAGTTAAACGTTTTATAAATTTTTAACTACAAAATTATTTTAAAATTTAAAATTTGATAAATGTTGTCAAAATTCAAACTTAAAATGCTTATATAAAAAAATTGTGCATATGTAATTTTTATATTTTTCAACTAATATTGTAACAATATATCAGGAGCCTTGTATTATTAAGATGTCATGCTTTTCGACCCAACAAATACAATTTTATTGACATTTATAGAAAAATAAGCTAAAAAAATTTAAATTTGAAATTATCCACAAATAGCTCAAAACAAGTCAAAATATTTTGAAAATTTTATCAAGTATAGGAATTAATAAAATAAACATATTATAATATAAATTTCAAGTGTTTAGGGTTATTCGTTTTTGAATTACAACAAAATAAGAAAATCACTTATGAAAAATCGAGTGAGTTGTAAAAATTTTAACTTCAAACGCTCATAATGATTTAGTTTTAATTTCTTATAGACATTTTTTTTGTTTGATAAAGGTAGATATTAGAGAACCTTATAAGAAAACTTGTATTACATTTTAAAATTTCATTGTAACAATGGATTACAAGTAAACAGTTCAAAACAAATTTAGAAAATGCTCAATCTACGGTAATTTGTTTTAGAGTTACACGAAAAACCAAAATCAATTTTGTCGAAAACGGATTTACGGATTTTGCATAAAATTTCCCGTTTTTCCTTAATTTTTATTTTCTTTTTACCTGCGCTTTTAAAAACAATTTTTCACTTTCCAAAATACAAACTATACATTCACTTTCTTATCAGAAAAGATACCGTTGAAGAAAATCTAAGCATTTTTAGTGTCCTAAAAGGTGATGAGTGATGACAGACACAAAAAAACACACAAACACATCATTGTAAAATCAATACACTCATCGCTCCGCTCAGAATCTAAAAGAATGATAAATACATTTTTACTATTATTCATAGGTATTTAAAGAATATAATATTATGGAAGTTCGGGTTGTCGACCAGCGCAAAAACAGAAACACGCAGCAATTGTGTAATAAAACACTGCGCACCGGGGGATCGGCGTAAAAATAAGACAACGTATAAACAGCAAACACGATAATAAAACAATAAAATGATAGAAAAAAATTTAAAAAACTGGGATCCCCTTGTACGCGGACTGTCAACGTTCGCGTATAATATTTCAATAATATTGTATATGAGTGTGCTGCGGTGGCGGCGGTAGCGTTTAAAACGATTGTTTATCCAAAAAGCCCGCAAACAGTTCTGTTTTACTGTTGCAGAGCGTATATCTCTCCATCCCTAAGTACCGGATGCCGTTTCGCAGCCGCCCGTGCCATCTATCTATCATATTTCCCGCGCATCAATGGCAGCGGCGGTGCGGTCGGGGCTGCTGGCATCAGAGCCCGTAAGTGCCATCATGAATCAGACGGCCGGTTAAAGCCTCATCCGACACAATTTGTTTTCGTCTAACCTCCTCCGGAGATGTTAACTCTCCGACGCCGCGACCCCATTTCACCCCGTCAACCCGCCTGCACCAGCCCCCCCCCCAGCCACCACACACCGACAGCCACGACTCTTCGAGACCACTTCTATACCCGCGGAGGCGACTAATATTATTATTATTATTATCATTATACCACCCCACCAGGAAATTTCCCCATCGGGTGTCGCCGCCGCAGTCGCGAACGGCAGGGTTTTCCACGATTATAAATTAACCGAGATTATACGCGCGCATCGTTTTATCCGCAAATTATAATAACCGAAACGTTCTGTGTTCAATTTACGCCAACGGTCTTTATCGTTTTGACGTGACCGCACTATATTTTATGAGACGTAATAGTAATCAATTATTTATAATAATGGAAAGGACCTGTGCGCGCGACGCATTTGTCCCGTGGAAATATAGAATTGGAAATGGATATAGAATTACAACAATAATAATTATTATTTAAGCGACGCAATCGAATCCGGTGCAAAAATATGGTACAGATTTGGAGTTTGAAAACGATGACATAGTTTATTTTAAACATTCGTCTGGTACCGATATAATATTTATATAAGTACCTAGGTAGTGAGAAATGCATAGGTATTTGTCACTCGAAAACGTGGAATATAAACGTTATTTCAAAAATATCATTTCGACCGTTTAGAGTTTGAACATAAATTTGTGTACTCGCGAATAGTAATCTAGAATAGTATGGAATATTTGTGGGTATATTCTAAGTGGGCAAAAGAAAATAAAAAAGAGAAAAAAAAGACCATAAACATTTCTTACAAAGCACGTTCACATGTTATATTGTATAGGTAGTAACTTTGAAGTACTCACTGCAGTATGTATCTATCTTTGTGATATAAAATTGCATACCATAATTCAGCTGCGGAATTTCACAAAGCGTATTTATTGTGCACTTCGAAAAAACCCTCCGGAATAATCTACATTATTTTTATCGAACGATTTTCGTTTATTATTGGGTACAGACAATACAAATGGACAGGATGTGGGTGGGCCGCGGCAATCGTTTTCGCCATTATTGGGTCGTTGCCTCGCAAACGTCACTGGAGAATAAGAAAAAGCACCGGGTTTATATGGGTGGATATTAAAGTCGAAAAGGTTCGGAATTAGAGGAGAAGATGAAAAAAAAGAACAGTCACCTGCACAACAGTGGGTAGGTACGACGAAATACAATGGTCGACGTATTGGATTCACTCGAAAGCGAACACACAATATCTATTATTCGGGTGTTAACATTCCATCAAATATACGCACGCGAGGTTTCTTCTCGATAGGTATTCGGTTCAGCCGAATAGTTGTAGTTTGACAACTGCTGAAATACTTTAAAACGGTATGCTAATAAAACAAATTTCGCGGAAAAATGTCGGTACTTATTGAAATATTCACAGCGTAAAATACGTAATCCGATGTGTTTGATCGTTAGACGTGCTCGAATTTCCGAACGCCCGCAAGCATCAACAGGTAAGTTTTGAATAACAGATATAACATTATAACCAGGTTATATCACCAGCACTGTTATTAGGTAATAAATAATAATAATATAGGTCTAACCTATGTTAGAAATTAGAAATATATTATTTATAACGAGAGTTTCTAATCAATTTCAATAATTTTATAAGTTATGAGAGGATTTTGAAATATTTATGATACATATACTATGGTCGAGTAGGTACATAATTATATAGTTTATACCAATTTACTTAGTAGTACTGCACTTAGTGTTTGAGCATTTTAGCCGGACTCTTTAAATGCTCATCTACATAATTATGTTGAAAATAAACTTACAATTTTAAATTGCAATCATTTTAGAGATATTATCCTTGAGTATAACGCCACAATACATTCAATATTTTAACTCAGTGGTGTAACTATATTGGACAATTTTCTGGCGGGGGTGGAGTTGGGGGGGTGGTAATATTGTATATTTTTATATTTTTAATATTAATTTATGCAATCTGTAATCTATTGTCCATTGAATTATTCATAATATGACATTAGTGCATATTTTTTGAGACGGTGAGGCTAGTTAGGGCTAAAAACACATTTCTAGTATAAAAATATAAATAATTAAGTGCTAATAATTATAAAAAATAGAAAATACACGCTTTTGTTGCGTTGGTCTTTGTGTAAAGTTTCATCTGTGATAAACCATCGGTTATTAATTGTTTTAAAAATATTTATTGGAACGCTTATATTGGGCATTGGCCATATGCTAGAGGCTTGGCTTGGTTCCATATTTAGTTTGTGTTTCATATTACGCTGTTTTAGAAATGTCAGGCCCGAATATTAATCTTTAAGACTAGTCTAAATTGAAGTGGCGTATATCTGAAATAGTGAAGTTAATACACTACATAATAATATGAAACAAATCAATAAAAAGTATTAATGTTTTTCCTATAAAATTAATATTTTTCTTAGGTTATTTCGCAAAATAAAAATAAAAATATTTTCGCACTTACTCATGATACCTATAAACTATAAATATTCCGAAAAACTGAAATTTATAAGACGATCAATATATTACAAAGTGAGCATTTTTGTTCACTCGCAGTTTGAATATTTCACAAAGAGATCTGAGTGAACTCATTTCAGATAATGGACATTAAAGAAAAAAATATTTCCCAAAATTGTTATATAATCGATTGACATCATAATATTAAAACATTAACTTTAACTGCCATTGTAGGTTAGACAGAATACATAGCGTTTAAAAATAGTCGTATTTATTATATTAGGAAGGTAAATCAAGGGCGTTGGTAACATATTTTAAACATCTCATGAAGTAAATTTACTCTATAGATGTGTATTTAAAATAATATGTACATGTCAATTTTAAATCAATGTTCTTGGAGAAATAAAATCATGGTGATCATTGCGTCAAGATATTCGCACAGACGCACAGTAATGAAGCACAACCTTACAGCAAAAACAAGTATATCGTAGGAAGTATTAAATATTTAAAAAAGGTAAATACTTAATATCAGTGTTATGCATCACAAGAGCCCACCAGTTAAGTTCAAAGATGAATTTCAATTTTAACACAACGGCAAGGCGCGCATAGGTAGTGTGTAACCAACCACGTCTAATACGCACAAATCGTATATCGATTGAAGGAAATTAAAATACTAACATTATGGTATAATAGTGGTGGGGAAATGGGTGTAGGGGAGCACGCACACTATCGGGATGAAATAAAAAAAATGAATTACGATCACCTACATTCACCGAATAATGTAATATTGGAAATAATCCTCACATTTCGTACGCGTAGGTACGAAATATGTACAATGTACACATGTAGTTCAAATGCCAAAAATTATTGTTTGCCAATGACAAAAATATTTTAACGTGCGATTTTATTTGAAACGTATTTCACGTGTATTTTCTTTGATTTATTTTTACCCAACATAAATATTTGTTCAGAGAAATTAACTTTTATATTTTAGTTTAAACCTAACAAAATAAAACTCGCACATATTCTACAATATTACCAATGTGTATTTTTAAATTATTTGTTTTAAGTCACAGACTTAAAAAAAAAACCTTAAACATTATAAGTAATTCGTGATTTATTTTTTAAAGCATCATATGATTGCATAAATAAGCTTGTGTATCCACAATATTATGTAAATTTGTATCAGAAAACTCATGCGATTAAATTTGAGTAATTGTTGAAGATTACAAGGTTAAAGAGTATTTAAATATTATGCTCTTACTGTTAGGTTGGGTTAGGATAAGTGTCTGATTATCGGTATCATTAGACTATCGAAAAAAAAACCGATTACACTGAAGTACGTGATTAAATGCGTACAAGGCATAAAAAATAAATATTATTACAGAAATATCAAAGGAAATCAACTTCAACCACTATATACAATTTTATAGATCATTTTGAACATCGATTACTTTAAAAATAAGGACACCGAAACTTAATTAATACATAAAAAGCTAACAAACAAATTTAAAACTTTGAATGTAAAAGTAATTATTTGAGCATTCATCAATATGGTCATTGTGGTCTATCTAAAAATAAACAGGAGGAGTAATAGTAGTTAACGGTTGGAATATTAAAGAATTTATGAAAATCTGGAAAGACGATACTGAAAATAAAAATTTAATAGAGATGGAGAATTTACGTAAAAAAAAATATCGGTAAATCTACTGGTAATTTTTACAGTAAATTTACCAATAATCTGGTAAAAATGGTAAAATAGCTAAATCTTAGAGCCATTGTTATTACTTACTATTAGACATTAGTAAATACGATTTGTATTAGGTACTTATGTGTATACCTACTTGTTAAATCTAGTTCTTTCCAATAATAACAATAATCGACGATTAGTCGAAAATATTTTGCATATACCTACATTATACTTACAATTTACATTCATATCAAATTAATTTTTTTCTATTATTTGGTACATGAGATGTAATTATAAGTTAAAAAAATATAAACTTTATAATACTACAACGGCATAACGTGAAGATATAGGTATCAATAAAAAAATGTTAAAACTTCAAAAACAATATTATAAAAACGTGAACGTCGTGAACTCAAAAACTATTATTAACCTATCCTAATAATGATTAATGATAAACGACAAAACCATATCCATATCGCAAGGGTAACAAAAGCAAAGTTAACGGTTTGTTGACTGTTTACTGATACCTCCTAATACGGCATATCACGGTACATTCGAATAAACCAATAAAGAACGAGCGCCCTCTATACTTCAATAGGAGCAAACATTTTTGTAAACAGTAAACAGTTTTGACATAAAAATTAACAAATTAAAATATCGCGAAAACGATTTTTAGTAAACTGTTTGCTCATTTATATTTTTTACTCGACCCAATGGGGGGGGGGGGGGGTTGGTCCACCTATCGCCGCCCCCGTAAAACTGCCACTGTTACTTACTGATATTTAATGTTCTAATCAGGGACTGGAACCTCTATGATTTTATCGGTTTGGGTTTAGGTTTCGGTTCTCAAACAACGAAAATTTCGGTTTCGGTTCTGGTTTCGGTTTCAAAAATATCGAATTTCGGTTTCGGTATCGGTTTCGGTTAATACCGGTTTTAACCCTTATTATTTGACTTTTTTTTTTATCAATACAGTACTATGTAAAAAAATGAACATAATATTAATAACCTCTTTTTGGTGACAGGTATTTGTAATTAAGTGTAACTATTTCAGAATTTAGGTAATATTATAAAAAAATGAATTATTATTAAAAAAACAAATAAGAATGCATTTCTAACACACTTGGGTAACCCATGTTTCAGTTTGATATAATAATTTATAACTTATATATAAAAATATAAATTTAAACACTATATACCGCGCTAATGAAGACGGAAGAACAGTTTAGTAGAATTGTCGTACAGAGCATAGTATAGAGAAAAGAGTTAACGATACCCGCATTACGTTTAGGTATTTAATATTATCAATGCAGGCATATTAGTAAGGTAACAATTATAATTTATAATATTTTATATGATAACATACTCTGAATTCTGAATCACTTATTAACGTCCAAATTACTATTATTTTCAGAAATTATACATCAGCTATTGCGAATTGCGATTCAATAATAATATTGATATCGATTACATGGAAATTAGAATTTGGATTTTTGGTATTTCTTTTATGACAATTCGGTTGTACTTGTCCACATAATAATATTCTTATTTCTTAGCATTGATAAACTTTTATAGGTCTACATTTTCTATAATTATTTATTATTACTAATAATTAGTTATTACCAACTTACACCATAGATAAAATATCTATTGGATTTTAGAATCGAAAAAACCCGTAAAAACCTCTACATCAAAATATAGGTTTCGGTTTCGGTTCCTAAAAAAATGTATTTAAGGGTTCCGGTCCGGTTCCTGTTCCCAATATTCAAAGGGTTCCGGTTCCAAAACTGGTTCTTTTCGGTACGGTTCCAGTCCCTGGTTCTAATATATAACAGGGGTGACAGAATATTGAAACTATTGTCTATAACAAACTATATAAACAATAACAAGTATATCAATATTACAAATGATAATATGTTGATAAAAAAGATATTTCTTTGCGATTCAGACTAGGCGTTTTTAATTTCATTTTATTAGAGGGGCCACACAATATTTTTTTTGGTAAAAAATAATTTACCAGTAAAAAAAAATTGGTAAAATTTACGGTTAATTTTTTTACCGGTAAAAATTTACCTGGTAAATTTACAGCACTCACATCTCTAAAATTTAATATAAGGTAATTCACAAATAGATAAATGGTTAATTAATAAAATAGTAATTTTAATATTTTATACATAAAATGGTGAGAATTCATCTTAAAAAAATAAAATGAAATTTTTTTAGAAAATAAAAATGCAAAAGGTGAAAGGACTGCTGAACACTAGTCTTAACTCACTCACCTCGGCAGAGAACAGTGAGATTATTTATTATTATAAATTGTATTATGTATATACGAAAATAACATTTTCTCATTTGAAAAATTATTATTTATTTGTGGCTTTCAATGATTTTTTTAAAGCTTTGAATAGTTTATTCCTTTTAGTAAACCTAATAGAAAAAATTGAAAAAAGACCACTATAAAATCCAATAAATATTGATTTTAAATTAAAAAACATCAAATTAATATCACAGTTAAAATCCTAAGAAAATTAAAAATATAAATAAACAATTACAAAATAAATTAAGTGACTACAAGCGTAAGTTTCATGATTTATTATATAATATAAGATTGATGTCTGATACAGTAAAAATGTAACATTTTGACTTTGTACATAATTGATGACATAATACTATCTGTTATATAATATGACACTAATTCCATGAAAATTAATTTAGGTATCCATGCATGGTTTGAATCATAACTTTCTTCTTTTTTCTTCCTTGGTTGGAACTTGCAAGGATATCTTTTTTTTTAAATATTTCATAAAATTGTGGAATTTTTATAAATTATAATGCATTATTATGTCTGCAGTTACCACATTTCATTCGCACGGCGATATATATAGGCAAATTAGGTACACCACTATTATGGGCCAATCTTTTTTATATTTCTTAGCTTTTTTATATTAAGCTCGCATATAATTAATAATAATACAAATACGATTTATCATGATTATAACTTCTTTAAAAAAATGTACAAACATAAAAGTATGTATTATCCAACATTATAATATGCACTTTACTCTTTAGGAATAGATTATTAATTCACACAAACGAAAATAAAATAAAATATTGAATGGTTGTTGGCCAAGGGAAAAGTATTAACGATGTTTATTATATAGTAGAAAATGAAGCAACAACTTAAACACAAAAATTAATGTAGTGAAAAGATTATGATTTGACCACCATTGAGTCTGCAGCACCGGGAGAAATAATAAAACGTCTTAAATAAATGGGCTTTTGTATAAATATTATCACAGCAGTGGATCCCAACTATTAGCATGGAGCCACTTATCTCTAGCTATATCTTAAATTGGACCGGACGGGGAACATTTTTTTGTATATGTTTATGGAACATTCCTGCCTTCTGCACGTCATATTGTATTGTTTCAATTTTGTAAAAATATGAAAACGAAGAAAAAATTCTTTGCCTGTGGTATCGTTGGCATCATGAACGAGTGCCTGTGGCTTAGTCATTTGGTTAACCACAACCACGGACTCCCTACCACTAACCCACGCAGTTGCAAAGACATGATTTCTAAAAGGGGGGGGATAAAAAAAACAATATAGCTAAATGGGGGGGGAAAATTGGAAAATTCCCATTCTCACTTTTACTAAGGTAATAAAAAGCCAATGGGGAGGGATCTGACAACCACATCCCCCTTTGTTAACGCAACTGGACCCGTGGTCCATGGACTATGTACAATACAGGATGGTGAACGGGGTGTAATGGACTACTTTGGGAGCATTCTTCGTCATCGACAATGATTTTTTAAGAAATGTCTTACTCATAACAATCACCTTTCAGTACTATGGTTTAACCACATATTGGGAACCACTGATCTAAAGAATGACGAACGTGGTGTATGGATTACTTTGGGCACATTCTTTGTCGTTGACAACGAATTTCTAAAAAATTTTTTTACCTCACACTATATAATATAATCTACACATTTCTGTACAATGGCTTAACAGTTTAAAAATTATTGACATTGACATTTGAGACAAGTTTATATAATTTATTTTTCAATGCCTCAGTCTTCGAGATTATATTGTATGACATTTCCTAACATTTTTGTCAAAGCTTATATTTTGATGGCAACAGTGCCCTGGCCGGACGGGCTGTCAATTATAAAACTGAAAGCAATTAATTAATGGACATTTTTTTCTCTATATCTGTGTTTATTACTGTATTCCTGATCCATACCAACAATTTTTTTGATGACAAGGCAATATAGGAAACGGTTCACCCGGGGTTAGTAAGAATTCAGTAACCTTAACTGTGTACCCACTTCCCAGAAAAAATTATTGATTAATTGATTTCGGACATTTATTTTGACATTAATGAAAAAATTATGGAAATGGTAATCATATTACTATCGTATTTTTGTACCTAATATCGGTTGGAAATAGAACTTAATGCGTTTGACGGTATATTTATAAAACAAATTTTCGATAAAAAAAAAAAAATTTATTTATATTTATTTATTACATTTGGTGATCTATTTTGATCAAAATGAAACATAAAAAAATCAATATCAATATTTTTCTTTTTATCCTTCGTAAAATGTTTAAAAGAATTTTCATTATAATATTGTAAGCATCGTGCTCAAAAGGGTATGACATGATTGGGCATAAAACACATATTTTAAGATACGATTGAGCACATTTGTTGGGTATCAAAAGATATATAAATACAAAAGAAAATCTACACGATTAAGCATACGTAACTCTGTGATGTTGCCATTTTAAATTTTAAATCTAACGTTAAAGATTACTTTAAAAGTTCGATGCGAATAATTTTAGTTGTCCGTGTGCAAATTGATCCGTTCTCTTTTCTTTTGCAATTTTCTCTCCGGATTTGTGTTTCTATTTTATAAATTATTGAGTTTTTAGTGTAGGTGTATTAGATTATTACAGTATTTACTGTGTTCTGTTATTAACTGTTTACTTAGTTTTTTATTTATCCTTTGTTATTACTTATTAGTATTAAAATTAAATATTTTTTTATTTTTACAAGTCATAAACTGGATTATCTGTATCAATAGCAATCTGTATCAAACACAATTACAAATAAGTTACAATACCTGGTCATGAATAATTTTGTTAAAAGAAGCCTTTCATTGAAACATTGATGACACTTTCTGTTAGTTTGTCAATTAATTTAATTTAAGAGATCACGATACCACTTACGCTTCGGACGTCACAGACTCACAGATGATTGCCAGGTATTGAAAATATAATATAAATTAATCATGTGCAAATTACATTCACTTCAAAATATTTTAAATCATAAAAATTGTTTGATATACATTACACAAAGTTAAAACTAATAACTGTTAGTTTATTTATGTTTTAATTGTGTTCAATTTCTGTACACAGAACACAATTTATTAAAATTAAGTATATAAACCATAAATGCAGTTGTTAAATGTAAACTAACATAATATTAAATATAATATAGAGACGCCACTGAATCGAATAACAACACGATGTGCATTTATTATGGATAATGGTACATTATTTTACTAGCATATTATGTATAATTGAATAACAAGTATCCTCGTAATTGAATATCACTTACAAGACGACAATTATTTTGAGAATTCTTTCATTGCATCAAGGAAAGTGTTAAAATATATTTTACTAAACCAATTATTATACAGAGAAAACTCTGTTATTGTAACTTCTCTATAATGACATAGAAAATCCAAATAAATCATTATTTTTATAAAAAAATAAAAAAAAAATAATAAAAATAAATAAATCAACCCAAATCTATACGAATTCATAGGTCCTACGCCATATAAATTTACCTTATCTACTTCCTTAAAGAAACTGAGCTGGACAAGCAAATATAGAAATAATATTTTTCCTAAGTACATATATAATATATTATATAAATATATTTAAGAAAAAAATATAACTTATAATACTTTATAATTTTTTATTTTTTTTGGATTATTGATTTACAACATGCAGTTTTAGTTTCATCTTCGAAAGTACAATATTTTTTCGAGTATTTTGATATATAAAATTGAATTTAGAACGAGTAGTATTATATGAATTAAAAGTATTTAAAGTTTTGATGAGTGGAGTAGTTGACCAACAAATTGCGGGGTAACCACTCCACTCCGCTCAATGATCATATACACTTTAAACACTTATAACTCATAAACTCCTAAATTCAACTTTTATGTATCGAAATACTCTGACTACGAATATGAAATTTAAACCATATGTTGAAATTCAAAAATTAAAAAAACTTTTATAATGTCGTGGATAAAATATATTAGGTATATTCTTTTTAAAATGTTGTTTTTAACGATTAGAAAGCATCTAAAGTTTTTTGTTTCAAAAACATGTATACTTAACGAGTGTTCAATGACAAAATAATCACCTGGTATTCTCTACAAACACCTTTTAAAATCAACGAATAATATTTTTCAACAATTAATTAAATATTCTTTTCACATTATAATAATATTATCGTGCCCAGTGCACAAAAACTATGCTTAATACATGTACATTTTAATCTATAATTTGAACGATTATAGTACTCAAATCATGTAAATTGAACTGAAAAAGCCCGAACCCCGGGAAAATAAATCCCCGAAGTGTCATTTACGCGGTGGCCTCTTTAGATGAACGAGAAAAAGTTGATAACGAAATTATGCATATAACTGTGGGATTGTGGTTTCCGGAGGGTTTCGATTAAGCTAGGGTCATGGTAAATGAACATAATTTGGTAAAAAATAACGTTCCAACAATAAATCGTACATGTCATTGCTTTTGGATTATGATTTATTGTACGTTTCCCTTAGAGTCTAAGTTGTTTTCGTTAAACAAGTCATCACTAAACATAAACGTCAAAATAAATAAATAACAAATTGTGTCGTGTTGGATGTTCATTACTGTAATGGTATTTGTTATGTAAATACAATGTATAGGCATTAGGCATACATATTATTTCCATGTCAATAATCTTAATAATTTTACATTTTTTTCACGGTTTCATAAAAAAAGAAAATATTCGATCACGAATTATTTGTTTTTGAAAATTGTATTTCTAACTTCAATCATTTTTTAAATTTTATATCATATAATTTCTATGTTTACTTTTTTTTTGTAGGATTCTGGACTTCAACCATGCAATTAAATATAAACAAATTAAGCATATCTTAGCTCCCATATAAATGTATTATGTCAATATATAGATATATATTTTTTGTTTATCAGAATGTATTAAAAAGTCAGTTGAATAGAAAATAATGTATTATATAATATTAGCTTTGCAATTTTATACATTTTTGTTACTGTAATTTTTGCGACAGTTACAGTTTTGGTAAATAATTTATGAAATTCAAACTGGCAATTTTTCTATACTTGTTAATATATACAAATTATATATTTTTATGACTTTTTAGTATTTATGGGCTGAGCTAGATGTTAACACATTTAATTGGTATTTTTTTTAAATTTACAAAAAGGTTGAACAATTTAACTATTATTCATTTTTTTGTTGTTGGAAAATTGGTTACCAAATTTACATTAGCATAACCATTTATAAATGTAAAATAATATAATGTTGCAATTATGTACGTCTAAAAACATATGGATTCGTAAAATTCTGGTTTGCGTTAAGTGCGCAGAGATTTGTATTATAGACATATTATGTCATTCAACGTGTGAGCTAAGTGTGAAGTCCACGAGAGCCAATTTATATCACTAACAATACACTACACTGTACATTAATGGATATAAATGTAGAACTTATTGTTCATGAATTTCTAAACAACGTATAAATATTATATCTTAGCACGGTGCTAATGACGAGTCGAGACGTTTATATAAGGTTTCCTCATTAATATTACATCGTCGCGTTAAAGTTAAAATATATTGCGAACTCTGCGTTCACCGTACGGTTTATTTGATTTCATTTTTTGCGTATAAAACACATATTCTATATAAACATCCATACAAAATAAAAATAAAAAACAAAACAAAACTATACGAGATATGAGGACTTTATTTATTTTACTCTCTGTGTAGCTATATATTCTATTGTGTCACGAAGGAATGAAAGACGATGAAACTGTCGTACGATTCTTACGTTGTTTTACGCCGTCAGATCTTCTCAGATGTAAAATGTATACATTTATAAACTCGTTTATGTGTCACGACGGAAAATAGGAAATGAAAAACCAGTAAACATAAAAACAAACATTCAACTTTCAACTTTCGCATCGTTTTATAAAAGTGTAGAATGCAAATATATATTATGTACATGATAAATATTATAATACACCTACATATGCCATAATAGTGCCCGTAAAAACCGTATATATAAATATCATGGTGTATGCATATTATACTTTTAAGTATATACTTTTACGATAGCCATTATGCTTTGACACCCGTTCGTTAAGTCGATGCAAAACATTCGAAATGGTATTATGACTCAATAGTACGATATTGTACCGTAGTATTAACTATTAACTGGGAAACCATAATATCGTTACGCGATATTGCTAGTTATGATGATTTTCTTGCTTTGAAAAATAGTTCACAGTAGAGTGTATCATATAAATATGCATAATTTTGCAGGTCAACATAGGTACCTTCTCTGTAAAATAACAAGTTGTTTGATTTCAACTAGATATGAAATGCAAACCACCCATAGTGTAGTATGTAAATTCGGTAATTGTTTGTTACCGCCCCGTCACCAGACAATCCATCGGCAGTCTTTAATCCAAAAAAATATCAAATATTATAAATGTAGCATTCTACTAGATATTTTTCCTTGGCGAGGAAAATTGACGAATTATAGATGTTATATTTATAGTAATAGTACAGTAGAAAAATATCTGGTAGCATACCAAAATGTGTTGAAAATTTAATGAATTAAGAATATTATTATAATATTATAATTGAATACTATAACTCAGTGGCGCCCAAGATATATTTTTCAGTCGTAGCAAGAAATAATTTTACCCACCCACCCACCCCCTCACATACTCAAAATTATATTATTTTATAAATTTTATCATATTTTAATTGATATTATTAGTAAATATAAAGGTATAAACCAATATAATCTGTGATTAATAATTAACATATCTCAAGTTCATTATTTTACGTTATTATACCCACCCGCCCCTTATTTTTAAGGTGTAGCAGTCGCTACACCTAGTAATAGGGTTGGGCGCCACTGCTATAACTTATGTTTCTGTGGCGATAAACAAAGCGGCACTCAAAATCGGTCAGAAAAAAAAGTTGTATCTGGTCCCAAAATGTTAAAACTTAAAATGTTTGATCAATATTTATTTTATTTTATTATTTCGAAGTCTTAAACGTGACATTTTTATTGAAAAATGAATAACATCTAAGGTTGAATTGTATTTTGTTATAGTATCGTCATGTTAATCCCTTCGTTCATAACCTCTTAATAATCATTACTTTCGGAACCCCTCTCCCAGTAGGTTTAGGTGACAAAGACTTTGAGATCTAATACTTAGTAAACACCATTAACAACAGAAATTCACGCTGAAGTGCCGTCACTGGTTGGTTCTTACCCCACACCTTTAAGCAGCTTTTTTAAATGCAAATAAATAAATGTAATTGCTTATAATATTGTACCCCATAATGACAATATATTAGTGGAAATGATAGAATTGTTGACATAAAAAAAAAATATTACGTCAGTTTTTTTGATTGGTCTCTATTGTATGTTTATTGTGTAGTGTCAAGCTTGGCTCATCGTTCAAACTTTATTTTAATATATTGTTAACAATTAATTTTAATGTTTTATTGACGACAATAAAAACGAAGAATCTTAAAACGAAGATATTAAATAATTTTGGTGATTTCAAAGTTTTTACCATTGCCTATATTATTATTACCTATACACGATTAAAAAAATATATATTACACCAATATTATGCTGTTTATAACACATTATACGCTGTTACGATTGCCATATTATTTTGACTTGGAAGTTGATATATTATATAATTTTTTTGGAAACATTAGTCGAACATACGGTAATACAATAATAGAAAAATAAATTACGTATATAGTATTATAAATAAATTAGAAAATATTGTTTAAAAAAATGGGCTGACCTAGTATGATATCACCAAATATTCTTTAAAACAAAGTAGTATTTGGGAATGTATGTATTGATATATTGTTTGAAAAAGTGATAATTTAATTTTAGTAATTTGTGTAATATACAAACTTTGAAAAACAAATTTTAAGTTACGACTTCAAAACAACAAAAGTCGTTAAAAAAGTGTCATGATTGTATCTAAATATTTATAAATAAAATCATAAAGATATGTTTTTTAACTGTTTTAACTGTTCTTTTAAATTCAATTTAGTCTTGTAAAGTTATTTTTTGGGTATTACAAATATATAATATTTTTTTTTTTTCATACAGTATAAGCAATTTATTTGAACGGGGTATGATGTTGATTTGGTTTTAGTATGGTAGTAAAATGGTTTTTAGTGTAAAGACAAGAAACTACTTTGAACTTCCACACAGACACGTAAATACTATTTATTGGTAAGTCGAAAAAAATACTTTCATTTTTAGCTTGTAACTTTTTACTAACACTGTCACGGCAAGTTACACGTCCTAACAACACTGATTTAATCTGATTAAATTGGAATGTTGAGTAGGAAATTTACGAATCTTCTTTAAAAAAGTTTAAATTGTTTTATAATTGATATTTTGAAAATGTTTTATTCCATCAACGAATAAATAAGATCAAAATCAAGTTATTCAAAAGTTGGAATAAGTTTCGAAAATATTTTTATTAAATAGTGCAATCAATCGAACTGGTGCAAGACATTTTGGTTGGGATTATATTTAGTGGCAAAAAATAAAGAAGACATCGAATAATATATTGCTTAGTGTAGCACAATATTGAGTAGGGATGAAATTGCACTTACCCAATATGTCGTTGCCCCGAGGGGTTGCCAATCCTCCCATTGTCATTACATGCGAATGATCCGCTGTGACAACGATGAGTGTATCTGACAAGTCTACCTTAGACATAATGGCTTCCAGCGTGGACTCCAGCACAAGCGTTTCCTCTAACGCCCTGTAAGGATTGTTGTAATGATGCGCGTGGTCGATGCGGCCACCTGAAAGATTTCCCAGGTAATAAATCTTTATAATGATATTAAAAAAAAAAAAAAAAAATACAAGTGGTTATATACATAACTAATAAATTATTAATGGTTTTAAAATTGTTATTGATTTTAACTGGCCCGAGCTCATATTTTCTGTATGTCTAACGTGTGCTTTATTAGGATTTTGAAGTTATATAGGGGCTGTACATAGTCCTTAGACCAAAGTTTTAAAATTATATAATTGGGAAGGGTATCGTCCTCCATTATAGCCTTTAAGATATTTATTTCAAATTTTTGCCTAAAATGATTACTGAACCTAATCATTTATGTATATAGAGAATAGAGATATTAAAATATGGTTATTATTTTTCTTATACAATACCATATTATACCGGGATTGTACCGGTATTATACCGTATAAAACCTTGTACTACCTTAAATTATCGGAAATTGAACACAGGTTATACAACTATTGTAAATTATTATGCCCAATTTTAGCAAGGCGAAATAATTTTAGAAAATCGTAATTATACTAGAATTTTACTATTTTAGAGTAAATTAATATTTGAAGTCATTGTATACCAACCCTGATATAACTATTACCTAGTAACTAGAAATAATTTTAATATAAAATAATGTATTTGCAGTTTTCAGAAAATTATATTATTACATATCAAATTAACTTTCTAATAATATTGATTAAATTTTTTTATGGACAACCTGTATAAAGGAATGTTATACCACGAAATCAAAACAATCTCACGTCTTTATTTATATACAAATAATAATGACATTATCAAACACAGTATTTCTTTCATTTAACATTATGTATATAATAGTATATAATGCGATCTTCTTTGACTGAAGTCTGAAAACCTTTTTAAAATATCGATGCTTTTAATAATTGTATCATAGTGCACTTGAATACGTGTTTTTATCCTTCATGTAAGGACCGTTGACAGGTTGCTCAAATATACCTAATGTATGTTTAGATAATGTTTTCAATTGTATAGAACTGTCTAGGAGGTACCTATATTGATACATTTAAGTGGGGAGGGGGGAGATAAGACTCTCCCATTATACTAGTTACTTCAATGATTTAACTATGACCATATTCGAACAAGAATATTCCGTTAACGTAATAATAATTTTGTAGAGATAAAAAAACGAGTATACAAGATGTAGCTAATGTATTACATTTTTAATCATTATGTGAATGAAAAGATTATACATAAACTTAAATAGATATGTAATAACTAATATGAAAATGTTGCATAGTAAATTAGGTATAATTTGTAATAAATAGTATTACTTACGTCGATTAAATATTTATATTGAAGTAAATTTAGTTTCATTTTTTAATTATTTGTCATTTGCATCAGATGACTTCAGTTAAATAAAAAAAAATGTATTTTATAAATGTACAATTTTTTCTAAACCAATTATTGTGTTATTTATTTTATATATGTTTAGGATTTAAGTACCTATGTACATCGATATGAAAATAATATATATATATTTTTATCATGGTTATATACACGTTGGAAGACTTTATAATAACCAATTTCTTGAAGTCTTGTCTAATTTGGATAAGTTATTGATGTTATTTTCCTTAAAAGTTTCTACCTTGTGAGAAACCTGGATGCCAGGATAATATCGGTAGTAAGAATTTAGTAATTTGACAGAATAAATTGTATTTTTTATATCGTAAGCTGAGTCACACACAAGTAATAATAATATGTGTGTACTGTGTACACAGATTACCTTTTTGTCCCATTATACACACGCTTCAACGAAGTGAGAGCACTTATTTTATTTTTATGTTTTAACAAAATTAGGTTATAATATAATTTAGAAAAAGGACAATTTATTTTTCGTTTAGTTTAGACATGGTATATTAAGCTGAATAATTAACACGTACCTATATACTTTAATTTTAAACGTATAATATAGTGTGAGTTTTAAAATGAAAAAATCTATATTTTATTTTAATTAGCTTTATTAATGTTTTAAATGAAAAACACATGTTTAGTATGGACATTATGTATTTAGTTAATTCAAACCTTCACTGTCATGAATTTTGGTATTGTGCTCCGTAATTTGAATGTAAATAATTATCAGAATATATACAATTATACAAATAAATAATATTGTGTATTATTTAAAACTATATAGATTATTTATGGCCCATATTTGCATTTCTATGGCTCTTGTTTGTATTGATTTGGAATAATTGTGTTTGATTTAATTTGTTCGGCATGACTATAATAACAGTCATCACCACCGACGTGAGCACACCTATCCACTACTATGACATGTGAATCGTCAGAATTTACTCACTTTCTACAAACAGAAAAAATCCTTTGTTGTTCTTCTGGAGTATAGATAACGCTTTGACGGCCATCTCGCTTAGGGGTGGGTCGCCGTTTTGTCCTTTGTCTCGGTCCACCTCGAACTCCATGTGCGAATACGCAAACAAACCTAGGACACATATAAACATGATTTCTTTTATTTGACTTTGCTCAGCGGTTTTGTATCAAAGACATTATGTATTTCAACAGCCGATATTTTGGGCACGCGGCCAACCGAGGATCGTCACGAGACACCGGTTTTGCCACAATTCCTGTTCGTTTTTGAACTGTTTCCAAAAAGTTCCCTTCCAAAAGTACTAATGAAAAAAAAACCACCCCATTAAGATTCTCTCATGGTGTTAAATTTCACATGGTTCGTGGGAACAATGCAATATGTATTTTTATCTAAATTACTAAAAAATTTTCTATTTCAACAGTATCTTCAATATCGAGATTTCATTCATAACTTTAAAACATAATGTACGATATAAACAATTTAATTGAAGTCGACAAAAAAATAAAATTAAAAAAACCTATAAGCTGATGAATTATTATCTGTTTAATATAAACTTCTGAAGGAAAAGAACAACGATATAAAATTGATAATAGAATCGTATAAAATATTCTTAATATTATATTTATATTTTTAACTACTAGAAAATCGAATGCGTAATAGTTTCAAATATTTCAATAATTTATCCAACGCAAATTATATTTTTAATATTAATTCAATACAATTTATTGACCAGACAGCGTGGATGAATATTATTTTACATATTTTGAATATTAGTTTTTTTTATGCATTTTTATAGACACATCACAAAATAAAAGCATCATAAATGGAAACTTTTTAGTTCTCCAAGAACGTTTGACATTTAATAAGGGCAATCTTAAGTGAAGTGGTGTTGTACAACTTATGTATGGACCCATGAGCAATTACCGTATCGAAAAAGAAGTTATCGGTCAGTATGTACCTAAGTACAATTATATATTTGAGAAATCTTTGTAAGATATTATTTTTAATGGTCTCAACTGCACTACCTATTTTGGAAACTTTGTTTGAAATATTGTGTGCCACGTATGACAAAAAATATGAGAGAAAATTAAAAAAAAACATATTCAAAAATATATGAAGAAAAAAAAAATAACTTAAATTATAAATTGGCACGGATAATAATATAACCAGTAACCCCACTCTGCGGGTACACGTAGTTCACATAAGGACACGCTTATTATTATGTACATCAAACATTCATACATGACCCTATGTATATATTTTGTATACATAACGTTGCACACCCATACGAATGCATGAAATACTAACCCACTTTAAACATTATTATACAGACCGTCCAATAGCATGTATATAATATTATGTTTCTTTATTGTTTGCACTAAAAATAAAATTTATTTTTACGAGTTATAATAACTTGATAGCAAAATGTCAGTTTGTGATGAAAATGGAATAAACTAATATTTTTTTCAACGTTCAAAGTAACTTTATCATTATACAAATATAATCAATGATATTCTAAAGTAATTAGTTATTGCTGATGACTAATATATAATAGGTACTTATAAAACAATATTATTAAAAACTTAATTGTGTAATTATAAAAAGAACAAAAACTTAAAAACAAAATCAATGTAAATGAACAATTAACATAATATGTGGTGAAGGTTGCGTTTTCGCTCTATTTGGTATTAATGCTAACTATTATTATTATTATTTTTTTTTTTAATTTTGAATAATATTCTAGATTTATTTATGATATGATTTGTTGACTAGAAAACATATTGAATTTCGAAAGATTTTTTTGAATTTAACTGTTTCAATATACGTAATAATCATTTAACAATATTAAAAATATTATTTAATTATAATAATATGTCATGTTGTGTTATTAATTAGGCTATAATTATTATACATCACTATGATGTAACGAGGTGAGCAAAGGAAAACTACTTCTTAATACTCTGTCACAATACTTTGTACAATTGTCAATTAGTTTTCAATATAATCAAATAATTGTATTTATTTGTTACTAAAAATGCATTATTATACCTCTGGGATTGAGAAGTTCCATATATATTTATCTAGGAGAGGAAACCGATTGAAATGTGTGGGTTGATCGATGATGTATTTGTTGTTACAACAATGTTTATTATTATATTTTGGGTGTTAGTGCTCAAAAAGTTTCATGTTACGACATTCGGAAATCGAATCTTTTTCTGTTTTTTCGATAGTTTCTATAAAATCGTAAACAAAAACTTACGACAACAGTCCATAAATGTCGGAAAGTATGGTTTTAAGTTCCTTCAACCGATACAGAATTGTTTTTAAAATTGTATGTCATTGTTTACGAATTTAATATCACAATAATAATAAATTACTGCAGCAGTTGTCTATTCTGCGCCTGTAAGTGTAGCGGAGATTACCAACATCTCCAGTACTTTTATTTTGTCTGTATTTTTTTTTTATTAATTATTTATTTTTTAGTTTTACACCTGGGACAAAGTTGATGTTATATTGTCGAAAAAAAATAAATATTCTTCTTCTTATTTTTAATGAGAGTAGAAGTAATGCGAGTCATTAGTACCAAAGGTTAAGTTTGTTCATGGTATGACTCGGTGAGTTAGACAACTTCCGACCAATCTGGATTACATTTTCTAGCTGATGGGATTTGTATCTACTTTTAAAATAAATATTTTATTTATTTATTGTACATAGTTAAGATCAAAATTTTTTAAAATAATGAATAATCCCGAGTAACACACCCAGTAACCTAATCTTGTTATGATTTTCTAAGTATTACGGTTATTTATTTATGTACTCACAAGATGAAAGAAAACACCGTAGGGCTAGATGTGTTGTCAGGTAACTGGTAAGTTTCAAGTATACTTTTTTATTAAGTAGAACTCTGAATGGGATGTGATAAATTTGAATTCAATGACACATCATTATAAAAAATGGAAAAAAGATTTTGAGTGATAGAGATAAATGGATCAGAATCGATTTCTAAGTACAGTTTATATTATATTATATTTATATTATGATAAACATTTTCTTAATTTGACTGATTGATTTATTTTTTGCCAAAATATCGCATTTGAATAGGTTCGTAATTACAAGTAATATATAATTGTATGCATTAAAACATTTAATTGTGTATGAAAAATAATAATATTCACAATCATTATAAAAAGTTTAAAGTCTCTATGATTAATATTTTTGAATTAAAACCAAATAACTAAAACCATTCAATGAAAAATCGTTGTTGTTCGTTTAAATATATTGACACAATATTTTAATCTTCAAATTCTTCTACAAAAATTGTACCTGCATATTTTTGGTAGTTTTAAATTACCATGAAATATTTTGTATTACTTACACAGTTAAACATTATATTTTACATATTTCCATTACATTTTATTTTCAACTAAAATCCATTAAACATTAACAAATCATACAATTGTACTTATCTACTACTTATACTGCTATACATAGTTTAAAAACATTCAAAATACAATTTGATCGTAAAAAAAAAGTGTTGCATTATTTGGCAAACATTAATTGCTTGTATCATATAATATAATATTAGTAGCTGTTATTAACTTATAAGTCAATACCGACGTACCATAAACCACGTGAACGGTATAAATAGGTTAATTTTCAATATTTTGAAAGTATTGTTGTGTAAAATCAATTTTTTCATCGCTTATTATCTCGCTTTATTGAGGCCAGTCTATATATGTGGTGAATGTAAAGTTTTACAACAGGCAACGCCGCCCAGTAGTGTGAAATAAGTAAAAACCGCTTTAAATTAAAATAAAATTGCAACTTTAATTATTATACAAATGTATTAATTGCTACGCTTAAATCAGTTCTATAAAACAAAATTACATAATTAATTTATTCAAAAGAAAAAACAGCGTTCGATTCATTATATAAAATGGAACAAAATTTAGTATTCCCTCTGCAGTTTTGCTTCGTCACAAGATTATAAAATATTGCATAGATATATGAAATAAATTAAATAATTTGCGATCGTCTTTATAATACATAGGTCTACACGAGTGCCCTAGGCTGTCCCACAGTGTTAAAATATTAATTTCACCATCGCAATTGGCTATATTTATTTATTCATTTCATTTCTATTCTATACAACTATTTATTGATTTAACGACATTTTTTTCAACAGTGATTTTATTTCAACTTTTTATCATTATTTCAATGCCTATTCATAGACTTACCTAAAAGATAATCAACATTTTTCGCATCGATTTTGTCCAGCTGACTATTATTCCATACGTATTCGGCTTTAATGTTTCGTTTCTTTTTGTCTCTAATCCAATCGTCTATCAAATTCCGTCCGTCCAATCGTCTACCCTCGTCGGTGGGTTGTTCTGGATCTTGTGCTACTTTTGGTAACCAGTGTCTTCGGCCACCGCCCAGTATTACCTTAAAGTCAAATAAAATTAACATTGATAGGATTGCAAACGTCTTTAAAGTCTATTACAATTCAAGCATTGGAATAAAACAGAAATAATTTATATGCATATTTTATGTATAATACCTATCTGTTTTCAAAGTATGTTTGCTTATATTTGTCTTATAAGAAAATACCATACATGTTCAATGTATAGAACACAGGTAGGTAGGACAGGTACATGACTTTTATTTTTAATATAGAGAAAATATTTTTAAAAAGTCACGCGTTGTTTATCTGTTTCGTGCGATTTGAAAACCGAACTTAGTGTGTTATTAAGTATATTATCATAATACGATTTTTGAATCTTGATTTATATTAAAATAACTCAACAAAATTATTTATTCATTTCATTTTTTCAATGTTTTATTTTTCTTATATAATAGGAATATTGGATGAAATGAATTAATAATTGAAAACGGATTTAATATAATATAATTCAAAATAAGAATAATCGTTTTATCGTAACCAAAAATAAATGATTGAATGACAAATTTGAATAAAACTTTAAATAATCAGAGGGTGCAGGATACTGGAATTCCAGGAGTTGTGCTGGTGGTGTAGAAGTATAAAAAAAAGCGTAGGGAAAGGACGGTAAAAGATAATACTGGGTAGATGAATATTATTATATACATATTATTATACCGTTATTTTTCTGGCGTAAAAATGTTTAAATATTTCTTTTGATTTAATAAAGTATATTGCTTTTTAAATACTGGTGCCTGTAAAATGTAACTATACCGCAAAAGGTCACACGTCGAACATGACCGCGGGACAGTGGCGGATCCAGGGCTTAATTTTTGGAGGGGCATGGGGGGGGGGGGGGCAAAAGTACAAAAGTTCAAAATTGGCTACAAAATTGACTAAATACAGTGTACAACAAAGGAGAACTACGGTGATGGGGGGGCAAATGCTCCCTTTGCCCCCCCCCCTGGATCCGCCACTGGTTCGGGTATCAAAACCTCAATAAGTATAAACGTGGTTACGTAGGTGTATAATAATAATAATAATAATAATAATAATAATAATAATAATAATAATAATAACAACAACAATAATATAATAATAATCGATACCTATGTAACTAGTAACTACTATAATATTATAGTAGTTACATATCGATAACTATACGTCTATAATGATAAGCCCCGAATAAAGGGTGGCAGGGGCCAGGGGGCCACGACCTCAGGCCTCAATACTTACAATTGTTTTAGAGCCTCATCATTGGTTTTCACAGCAGCAGACTAAGTTTAATTATTGAATTTAAGCATTTTAATTTCAAAGTTTAAGAAAAAAATTTGATCATAATTTTTCTTTCCGATGAAATAAAAGATTTTAAATGACGTAATTTTGTACTATTTAGTATTTTAGTATTGGTATAATTTATAGATTCATAAAAATATATTTTTAAATACATTTACAACATACCGTCCTTCCTCTGCAGGTTATAGTAACACAATCATCATTATACGTCATTTCTTGTTTTTCAATATAGATATACCATATACAGTAACCAGTACATTAAAAAATTCATCTGCCAGTTGTACTATACTTGTACTAAAATTTTGTCTTACATTCTTGAAAAATTCAACCTGATTATCCCAAATAATTAAAGAATTTTCAAATGCAAAAGCAAGAAATAAGTTGTAATGTATTATGTAATAGTATATAATGTATTTATTTCCTATGTACCTACATTGTGCATACTAAAATAATAATTAATTAATCTTTTTGGCACAATTTTTTAGTATGGCCCTCGCCCCTCGCTATAGTTTACCGGGCTTGCATATTATTATAATTTATAGCATATGGCATATAGCATATTAGTTGACAAATTAGTATAAGTTTACCTTAAATACACATGGCTGGATTTAGAGGGGCCCCGGAGCCTCCACAAGTTTCAATCAAAAAAGCCCCCACAAAATAAAAACCTTTAGCCGTAAGTTTGTCAATCTTATATGGACTTTGTGTATAACCCACATCCTGCCCTGGTATACAGGTAAACTCCGATGAGTTCAGAAAATACGCCTTTCCCCACGAGACCCTTATAATATATTCCTTAATCTGTACTTTCATGAATCTAAGATAGAAGTCTAGATGACTTATGTAGTTCAGTGGCGTCATTTCAGTTTTCAATAGAGGGGGGCAAAGGTTTTGACCGGCTCGAATAGGTAAAAAAAACTGCTCGCCTCGATCGCAACCACATATTAACTGCTTATATTTTTTTATGGTACCATTTTATCACTGGGTAACATCATTTTTAAATAAA
>NC_042494.1:107691937-107704858 GCF_005508785.2 Acyrthosiphon pisum
TTGCCCCCCCCCCCTGGATCCACCACTGCCGTGGGAAGTAATGATGGCCGGTATACTATATGGTACAATTGTATATGGATTATTAGATTGATGTAGGGACGTAGGGTAATGTTCTTATATGCTACTACTGGTGGTTGTGTAGTTTATTGTGTAAGTAGATGAGTAGGTGTGTGTGTGTGTGTATTATCTACATCATCTACTATCAAGTTTATTTTTTTCTAACATTAATTTTTCTTAATTATTGAGGGATGTTCGATGATCGACATTACTACTTTGCCATATTACGCGTTACTTGTGTAATATCAGGTTTTTTTTAGTATGATCAACTTTATGTTGATGGTTTAAATTCATTTTGAGAATATAGGAGTTGAAAAATCAGTGTCAAAAAACTGACTAATTAGCTCTCCAGTTGGCGCTTGTATGGTTTTTTGTGCTTTTTAGGTGTTTTTTAGTGTGTTTGGTTGAGAATGCAGGCAGTCCCTACCTTTTTTTATGCTAACTTGAGGACATTATTATCTGAAATGAAAGTCTTTTTGGCACGGTAAAAAATTAATATACAAATATAATAAAATATGAATATGTATGTAATATATTATATAGTATATTATGCATCATCAAATATAATATTGTGTGCAGTATTGTAAAGTACTAGATTAAAATTCAAAAATGTATTTTAAATAGGTACCTACTTTAGAAAAACGTGCTTGGACCAAGTATTTGTTAATTAAAATTGTTTAAAGTATAATCTGTGTTTACACAAAAATACTTTTAGTAATGAGGAGGTACTCGAATCAAGTTTTCAAAATAATTTGATATATTATGTAAGTTACAGTATATTTTGAATAATAAATTAAAAAAATATCTTTTATAAGACTGATAGTAATATATTATATACTTACATATTAATGTATACTGTATAGGTAATAGTGATGGGCAACGATATCGATAATGCGATACGATATCGATATCTTGACAAATTTCCGACATCGATATCGTTTGGTATTGTATGATATATCGTGATATCGAAAATAATATTTTTCAAGAAAAATACATGGTATTGACATTTGTAGGTTTTAAGCTATAATAAATTAATAAATAATAATAGCCATCGTGATGAAGATCCATTTAAATGGTGGAAAGAAAATTCAAATTTATATCCAGAATTCTTAAAATTGGCAAAAAAATACTTGTCGATAGTCGCAAATAGTGTCCCATGTGAACGTCTGCTTAGTGAGGCTAGCAATATAACTTCAAAGAAATGAAGTAGACTATCTCCAGATCGAGTTAACAATCTTCTCTTTTTGAACTCTTATTAAAAAATCCACTAGGACGTCAGACCACACTTTGGTAAGAACATACATTTTAATTTTTCAAATTTGAATTCAAGACAATATTAAAACAATTATGAATTTATTTTCTAGGATACAGCTATCGGGGTTGAATACATTTATGGAGAAGTCAAGAAGGGTTAACATAAAATATAAAAATGTAAAACAAATTTAACAAAATATTTAACAAATTTATTATAAATAAAAATAATTAAGTAATAAGTAACAAGTTATTACTTATTACTTAGTTATTACTAATAATAAGTAAGTATGTAGTTTAAATGTGTACGATGTCGGTGTACCAATTATAAATAATAAATATTAATTAGCTTAATAAAGTAAATTCCTTAGTGTGATATATATTTAGTTAAATGAATACGAAAAGTTTTTTTTTAATTGTTTAGGTAAACATAAAATTATATTTATGATACGATATCGATATCGTAGAAATAACGATATCGCGATACAATATCGGAAAAATCTGAACGATATCGATACAGAAAATTATATCGTTGCCCAACACTAATAGGTATATCATCACATGTTTTAAATAAAGATTAGGTGGTGTAAATATTTACGTAATAATTGTTTCTTATTAAAGTCTATGATAAACTACTCCGTTTCTTTATTTTGGTTTTGATATTATTAATAATTATACAATTTATTGTATTACGGCTGGAGGGTCACCAAACAATTTAACGCACTTATTTCAGTTTTAAAAAATAATCATTGCTACATTTTACATAGCAATAATAAATACAATAGATATTTATTATACACACATATATGTATATTATATATTAATGTACATAATATAATGAGCTATAATGCATTTTTATAGTAATGAATAATGATCATATATATATGTATATTGTATTTGGTTTTAAAAGACCGACATAATGGCTAGAAGTGGCATATAGAATAGATAAAGGTACTAAGTGCATAGTTTCAACTACTTATAACTAAGTATAATATGTTCATATTAATATTTTTGTATAAACATTTTATTATATTATTATTTTATTATTTTTTATTTATTATATTATTTTAATTTTATTATATTTAGTATAATAGTTTTTAATTGTACGGTAATCCAAACATTTTAATATTATGCAACATTAATACTTTTATTTTAGTTAGTGCATCTGTCATTATTTTAATTCTTAAAATTTTAGACACTTTATTGATAGACGTAGCTGAAAGATCAAAATTAACAATAATGATGTGCAGACGACAACCGGCGGTCTGAAGTTGGATATTTGACGAAATGCGTGTGGGTCATTCGGAAGCATATTATTACGAGTTTAATATTGTACTAAAATTACGGTTAAAATGATCAGAGACTAGGAAACCATGAAACGAAATTATACTTGTACTAAATTCCAGTACCTAAATGTCCTAAACGACTGACACGAATAAGGGACAGTGGCGGAGTAACGCCGTTGACGTGCGTCGGAACAAGTCTGGTTTTAATTCTTATCGTCGGAAAACCTGACGCATTAATTAGATTACCTTTTTGGGCTAAACTAACCCACCGGGTCAACCACTGCGGAAATGTGCGTGGTTGACGGGTGGCAATCTATGACAGTCGCACATAAGCAATCGCGCCAAATTAGAGTACAGTTTCGTATTACAAAAATTAAACAGAACAGTCTGCGGCGAAAGGCATGTCTTAAGTACGATTGTTATTATATCAGCTGCATGCTAGTGTCTTCCAAAATAAATGTTGATTAAAGAGGTCGTTGAAGAATTTCTAGTGAACAAAAATAACCCTTTAAGACAAATAAAATACGTCAGGTTTTTGATTCTATAAGTGGATTGATGATTGTGTTGACTATACAATAATGATGAGTTTTTTTTTAGCGTTTGAAAACACTTTTTTATAATAGAAACAATGCTTCGATTTACTTTGGATTTTGAGGGTAGTTTTTGGTAGCGAATTGGATCTATTTTGTACTTTGGTCAAAAGTAAAATATTCGCAGTACTTTTAAAAATAATTGGGAATTAAAAACAAAAATACGAACATTTGTTAATATTGTAATATTGTTACCAAAATATTAGATCGTTTTTGCTCAAAATTGTTTTTGATCTTATAAAATGATTTATCAGTGAATTAAAATGTAACACACCCATTACAATGGCCCAATCGATACCTACTATACTACAGAGTGGTATCCAGTTCCCACCTTTTTCTTTTTGTATGTGTTACGATCTATGGTTGAAGTTTAGAACAAATGTTTTGATTTTCAACTTAAATATATTTTCAGGTAGGAACGTAGTATATCTAGCTGATACTTTTAGGAAGTCAAAATTAAAATCCAGAACTTTTTTTAAATAATCGGAGTAAACAGGAATTATTACGCAAGACTACAGTATTTGGCCAAAATTAATTTTTTTATTTTGTTGTAATTCAAAAACAAATAACTTTAAATACCTGACATTTTCACCAAATTGGATTTTATATACATGGTAATATTTTAAAAATATTTTGACTTTTATTGAGATATTTAAAGACATTTTTGATCTTTTTATTTTTTTTCTATAAATATCGGCAAAAAATTATCGATCGACAAAAATGGTTGAACATTTAATACAAGGTTGATTCCTTATAAGTTGATATAATAATTATTTAAAAATATTAAGTATACAATATTACAATATATAATCGTATACATATAAACATATAATCCTTCATAATGTGGAAAGATCATCTGTGAATATGCAATATATGTCAAACACCCATAACATTTAAACACATATTCGATGAATAAAGGTCCAACACGCATAATAGGTCTTAGTCTCCTACGCAACATCAAAGAAATTTCCAATAAAGAACAAGCTTAAAAAATTGTCGAGTTCATCTCAAAATGTAGTCAAACAAATAAACTATAGCTTAATCAACATAATATAATGTAAACATAAACTAATTATTTATTGGAAATATTAAGAAATTGTATATAAAATACATGTAAATACATTTTTGAATATAACTAGGTCTCAGATTTGAATGCACTAAAAAAATCAAAAAAAAATCCCCTTTCAAAAAATGCAATTAATATGTAAAATTGTGTAAGTACATTTATAAATATAAAAAAAAAAAATTTGTATTACACTACAATGGCAAATTTCAATCTTGTCTAATTTAAAACCAGATTACCTGATGTTATGTATAGTTCAAAATTAAAATGATTTATGTTACCTAGTACCATGTAGTACTATGTTTATATTTCAATGAAGTCTATTTTTGCGTCATAATACGACAAACGGGTAAAAAATGTCTTAAAAAATTTTAATGTGCATTGATAACGTCAAAATGTTCCCAAAAAATTTTATAGTTATAACACGGAGACTTCAAACACATTTGTAGCTTGAAAAGCTTCGTGTAAGACTTTCAAAAAAATAGATGCAAATCAATTGAAATCCGAGCCCTAATAATAACCTTAGATATTTAAGCCGGTAAAATTTAAATAAAAATAATTAATAAGAAAGAGACATTGCCGCAATTTTTTTTTAAGACATTTTAATATTAAATTTGTACAAATTTAGATAATTAATCGAAGAAGAACTGTTTTATAGATTTTTGATTTACCGTAGTCTTCTAATATTATTAAGATCCCCCAATAGAAAATAGAGATTATACATTATGTAATTTCAAAATATGCACATAATGCATAATATTATAATATCTAGGTACTCACGGTTTAAACAATTATTGATTAAATCAAAATTGTTTTTTGATAAAGGACTATTGTATACTTCAGAAATAAGTCTACCTATATTTAAAGTAATTGTAAAACTACCTATAGGTTCGAGAGTTATTATAAAATTATCTAGTACACAGGCGTCACGTAAGAATGACAAAATATAGAGTTTACAAATATAAAAATTACGCGTCGAAACATATTTCGTTTTACGACTTGAATTGAAATATAGTTTCGTATCCATGTAGACTTGTATTATTATTGTTATCATCATTATCATACCATTCCCTCGCAACTATCCGAGAAATATAAAATTCCGTTTATTCGTATAAAACACGATTTACATATTTTATGAAATATTTTTATAGAATAATAGATGTGAGAGTAAGGTATATTATTAATGGGTATAATGGTGGTACATGTAGAGCTGATGCACATGAACTAGATTCAAGTTATAAAATGAGATGTATAATATGTCGACATGTCGTACAATGAACATAATATTGCATTGTGCGTGCAGTTAATTAACGTCTGTTGTTTAACAGACAATATTGTAAACAGTTTTGGTGGACATGTTTCTAAGCAAGTGCAAACTGTACAGTCAAATGCAATTCTCAGAATAAGAATGCATTCTACGGATTTTGAACATATTTCTAGTCTTTGAAACACTCACACTCACGTGAATGCGAATTTTAATACCATTACCACCAGTAAATAAGTTAAAATTATATTATGGCGCACTCAACGACTTGTGTAGAAATTAGTCCATTTGAGATAATATGACGTGTACAAATATTAATGATTGTATATATTATATATATATATATATATATATTAACAATCTTTTTATAATAAATTATAAAAGTTATTAAATGTAATACGAGTATATTATAATTAACATGAATGACATGATGACAATGGGGCAATTACGACTATTATTCATTATAACGAAACCTCATAATTTTTTTTAGGATTCCAAAGAGTTAGAGATAAAAATTAAAAATGAATCTGGATCTAGGTTAAATATTCAAATTGTATTTATATTGGTAGAAAATTATAAGGGCAATCAGTGGATTGATAAAAACATTGAGGTCATTTATAAAGGACGATAGTTGGATTAAAGTGATTTCGGGATGGTATTAGTTTAATATTTTATCTTGCAGGTTTGTAGTTTGATATTTTATTTGAGTAATTTGAAAGAACTAGAGATTTGTCTTAGGTAGTTTTAAAGTATATCTATTCTGAGGAGACTATAGGATTTTGGATTTTTGCTAAAACTATACATTTGGATTTTTATAGTACCTTGAATATTTCGGTTCTTTTCTGTTTAAAAAATATGTTTTACTGGAGTTGAATATTTTTTAATACGTGCTTGACAAATTTTGTAACTTTCCGAGTGCTTACTAAGGCAGAGGGCGCATTTTATGGTAGGTTAACATTTTTTTAACGAGAAAAAAATTTAAGCATACTGAGTATACAGTGTGGCTTGCTAATATTGTGTTATTGAGCTGAGCGAGGCGAAGCCGAACGAAGCTCTTATATGCGGGATAGCTGTTTACTAAACGGCATACTTCTTTGCAACGGATTAACCGATCTCGACCAAACTTGGCACAGTGATAGTGTGGCCACCGCTGAGTGCCAACAAGTGGTTTTGATGTCCTACCTACCATAATCACCGAAAAACTAAATTTTGATACCTTAATTTTGTCTCCGTAGAAACATAGATCCGCCATAAATCAATAATTTCACAACAAATATACTTGAAACATGCCTAACTTCGGTGTGTTTAACTCGCTTAGCTCAATTCCTTGCAATCAGCGAACCTAATTGCAGTCCTAGTAATATAATGTAGGTAATTGTTATTATTTATTATAAACAAAACTTCATTATTGCTAAACGATAAAATAACGAACAAATAAGGAACAATAATAATATGTTGAAATCTTTCATTAAAAATTAATAAACAACATTAGCGATGTCATGATAATTATTATGTCTGAAAGATATTGTTATGTGAAGTAATTTAAAAATGTATTTATGCAATAAATTATTCTGAGTTATTTTTCAGTCCTCTAAAATATTATTATTATGTTTGTCGGAATGCAGTAATTTTTTGAAGGAATGCGAGTGAATGGTGATGGTGAACACATTCATTTAGATTATAAAAATAACGGTGACCAATAAATGAATTCCTTTTTTTCGTGAATATATGATAATATATTTGTTTTCAAAATGAATGTCCCAAACACCGGTTAAATATCTCAACAATTCATTAGTGTGCGCATATTATAGCTGAAAGTAAATTTATTACCGTCAGGGAAAAAAATGTGACGGTAATTTGTGTACGATACGAATTGGGATCGATTGCCGAGTCGCGGACGATCTAAAACGAAACGAGAAGTGTTTAGTAAACAGTATACCGAGTATCTTGTTAACCGATTTCAATTTATGGGGTAACGTCGTCGTTTATAATAATATATAGTGGCGCGCGCACGTTAGTACCTACGTAACGAAATGCCACCGATCAAGACGTTTTCAAGTGAATTCTCTAAAACCGATTCGTACGGTTTACCTGATTAATGACTACGATTATTTTGCAAATACGGTCAAGTTGAGTCTTTTGCACAAAAGAACGTTTAGTGTTTTTTCCTCCTCGTCCTCCTCTCATCCTTTTCCACGTCCACCGACGGCGCGCTCCAAAGTTATATGGATTTTTATTTTTCCACCTTGACCAACGATTCAGAACTAAACTGACCATTGACAACCCACGAGTTATATATTATATTATGTTAATGTAATATTGTAACAATTCGGTATCGATGGAAATATATTCGAGTATGAAATTCACGAGTTAAGAGTAAAATAATGAACCTCAATAATCACGTCTTCTTAAGAGTACAATAATGGGCCTATTATAGGTTAGCAGACTTTTTTCTATCAGTTTCATCCCATTTTAGTTTCTAAACACGAGTTTAGAACACCAACATCTTATATTCCCGTTGTGTCCGATAGTTACCTAATAGTAGGTACATAATATAATTACAATTGAATAAACAAATAACTTAAAATGTTTCTATTCAAAGTAAATTCATGCTAGTCGAAATTATTAAAAAAATATCAAAATATGAGTATTTAATAAAGATTGATATAGCCAGTCTAAAAAAATAGATACCAAAATATAAAGGTTACCAAACTCTATTTAAATTGTATTCAGAACTATAGTTTGTTGCGTTTTCAAATTTTGCAATATTATATTAATGGTTAATATTTTGTTCTCATGCGGTGCACGCCAAAGCTATGGAATAGTATTTTGCCACCTTGACCAACGATTCAGAACCATATTGGCCATACAAAACCCACGAGTTATATGTTAGTTTAATATTATACCAATTCGGTACTGATAAAAATATATTCTAGTATAATTCACGAGTTGAGAATATAATAATGTAACTATATAGGTAAGCAGATTTTTTTTTATCAATTTCATTCCATTTTATCTCTAAACATGAGTTTAGGACACCATCATTTTATATCCCTGTTGTGTCGGCTAGTTTAGTTTAGTTACCTAAAAGTTCAATTATACATAATTTAGTTACAGTTGAATAAATAAAGTAGTTTAAAATCGTTAAAAGTAAACTCGTATTAACCTACAGGATCAAAAATAATACATGTATCGAAATATGAGTACTTAATTTGGATTCACATTATCTAATATTAAAAAATAAGTATCAAAATATTATAAAGGTTACCAAATTATTTTTAAATTGTATACGGAGTTTATCGCGTTGTATTAAAATACGTTTAGAAACCAGAAATTTAGCACGCTCGCAGAGTGAGCTTTCCCAACTTGTTTTTTTTTTCAACGCGCAGCTGCATGTAGGGACATGTCGGTGGAAGATTAGGATCAAAGTTCTGAAAAGTTTTTGCATCTCTCGCCCACATCTACTGGCCATATGATTAAGTCATATATTTCCAGTTCCTGATCGGCTTATAAGTCGACACGATTTGTGAAAATGTTCCGGTATAAAACTATAGGTTTTTCTTACCGTGGTAAAACACGAACACTAATATTGTACCAGTCTATACGCAAAATTTCACTGTAACATCTTGTACACTCACGGAGAGCGGTACAGACAGTCTTGATATTTAACATGGATATATTTTTGGGCTGGATACAAAATTTTTTTCCAACCAATTTTGCGTAGGTAACGCTTTGTTTATCGCCATGGAAACGCAAATCAATAAAATAAAATAAAATATTATATTATATTAAAAATCAATCTTTAATTCTTAATTCAATAAATTCCTAACAAAATGTAGCACGCTACTTGATATTTTATCACATACCCAAATACATATCTATGATTCCTCAAATTGTTCATGCAGAGGAAAAGTATCTAGTATAGCATGCTACATTTTTTCAATGTCTTAAATACCTTTTCCCGAAATCAGTAAGTACAAGAAAATACGATGTCACACCCTATATAATAATTTATCGTAATAACTTATTAAGCATAATAATTTTATTCTTTTAATAGCCAATTTAAAACAGAAAATAATAATAAAAACGAAATTGCCCTTCACTTTTTCGAAATTTATCGATAATCTTCTGATTTTATTGTTTATCCTATTCAATTATAGACCACTTCCAATATTTGAAATGATCATATTATTGGTAAATGTGGACGATGGCCAACAACCAAGCCATTAATATTGAATTATTAATCTATGGCTTGAGCATACCCCAAATCGACTTTTCACTGGTGCTCTGGCTAACAGATATTAACATAACACCATCTGTGTTATTTTATGCGTTTGGATATTGCATCTCCAGTCAGGTACTACCTTAGTTATTATCAATATTTATTACAACTGCTCTATATAATTTTTTGTTAAAAATATACTATTGATTTTGTAGAAAAAAAAAATTCGGTTATTATTTATTAAAGAGAAAGTAATGACGAAAATCCGGTATTGATAATAATATGAAACACAAAGAACACCCATAATCACCCAATCGATGAAAAAACACCAACTCAACACGCTGACCATCGGATACACATTGTAAATATTTACCTTTTTACAATAATTACTCGAGCACCACTGGAAGACATCCAAACCACACCTACACGAGGTTAATGTCTCGAAGGCGTACTTGTCTTTACCACCGTGCTACGATCAAGTATAATATAGATCGGACTCGTAAAACTTCTAAAGAAAAATCAGATTTATTTGTTGAAAGATCAGCTATACGAAAATAGCAAGATTGCAAGGTACTTATACCTACCTACGTCGTACACGTCACGTGCTATATACTCACACACTATACATTATTATATTGTTATTATTATTTCATATACTATTATATTATATAAAATAGAATTCAGTAAAGACACTAAACATGAAAACTTTGCTTGTAATAAATTAAATGTCCTCTTCAAAACAGAATAATAACCATCGTTTTAGGAAGAAAAAATAAATGTTAGGATAACGTTTTATAATATATGATTACGCATGACTTTATTACAGAATTTTTTATAGAGTGTTAATATTATTAGTTTATGGAATATGGAATAACAAATAAATAAGTACTTTTATTTTTATTGTCATCTGTGTACGTATAATGTGCACACATTATATTAATATGTATATATGAATCGTACATAACATGTACTTAAGTTTCAATTTTGAACTAATACAATAAAATATTGGAAATTATATTATTATTGAGTAAGTATAAATTACTGTTGTTAAAAAAAATCTTATTTGTTTAATATATAAAATACAAATTATGCGTTACCTATTGCGTTACATTAATTATTTTGCGCATAAATATATAATGATGTTGAAAACGAAAATTTTCCATCGAGATTTCAGGACATACACCTAGATCGATCTTCAGAACCATTATATAGATATTATTTCGATAATAAATTGCAAATACACATTAAAAAAAAAAGTCTTTTATTTCAGTTTGGTGTTATGGTTGGTTTTAAATCGTAAATGTATTGATGAGTCGTATTGTTTTTATTCACAGGAATATAATATGTATACCCAGAGTACATTATTATTTATTAAGCATTGTTCCGATGCGCAAAGGTACCATTGAAATGAGAAACCATGCACGTTCTATTGTTGTTCAGTTATAAATTAAATTACCAGTGTATGCTAAAACAAAATTATAGAATATGTTTTGAAGGCTATTTTTTACACGTTTTTTTTTTTTTTTTTTATCACAAATTTTACCTATACCACTTTTACGCACAATACGAACGGTGGCGTTTTATTAACAAGGTACGAGTATACACCCGTTGCATCACAAAAGCAGTCAAGTCGATTTGTGGTCGAATAGGATTGGTGCGTGAAATCCCTACGTGGACGGCTCTGTTATGACTGTGCGTTGGTGTGGAGTGGAAAGTTGCGCGTAAAGAGTTTCTATTGTTTGTACGAATCGGTTAGACAGGTCACGTTTTTAATTCGCATTTTCCTATTTGACAGTTTAATGGCCGATGGAGAAACGGCAATCAGTTGCCGCGAAAGAATTGAGACCCACGATTGGGACTTTAAAACTGGTCGAAACCAAACAGGAAACGCGTCATGAACAAACGTTATTTGATTTGAAGTATTTCGAACTGACACAATGGCCCAATATAGGACCTATATACACACGTGTGTCGCATATTATATTATATAATGGTTATTGATTATGGAACAAAATGTGATACATTGTAATGAATAGGTAGGTATATAATAATATGATAGTAACGATTGTAAAATACAGTAAAACCTGTCTTATGCGAACCCTTGATAAGACGGAATCCTGTTTTGTACGGAAATATTTTATGGTCCCGGCAGATTTCTATAGTTTAACATAGGATTAAACGGTAAACCCTTAATAAAACGGAACCTGTTTAACGTGAAACGGAAAGCTATTTTTTGGTCCCGTAAATCATATATACATTTAACAAACGGAAAAACACATCATAAAATGAACAAAAATATTTTTGATGCCGATAAGCAAGACGATAATGAAGAATATGAAGACGTACAGCGGTTACGTACTTCTATGAGTAATTCACATAGCGTTAATGATTTTATAAATTTAGACAACAATGTATATACGGATAATGACGATGTAAATGTTTTAATTGATGATCAATCAACAAATCAATCGGATTCTGAAAATGAAGATAATGAAAAAAATGATGAAGAAAACCAATTGAAAACATACATGGAAGCACTTATTTACATCAAGAGTCTGGAACAATTTTCATTGAATAAATGTGATAATGAGTTATTGGAAACGATTTCTTTGGAAAAAATAAAAGTTGAAAAAAGCATTGCTACAGAAAAAACCAGAAAAAAACATTACACGAGTTTTGGAATTTATAATTGTATTTTAACCGGCCTATTATGTTTTATTATATTGTATCATTTTATTAATACCTATTTTAGATTCTGAGTGGAACGATGAACGTATTGATTTTACAATGATGTGTGTTTTTATTTTTGTGTTTGTCATCACCTTTTAGGACAGTAAAAGTGCTTGGATTTTACGTGTTTGATTTTAGTGCTTAAACGTATAAAAAATGGATAATTTATTGACTAGGTATATAATATTATAGTCTGTTAAAATAATTATATTTAATGATTTGTTGAAAACCTCATAATTAGATAGCTATAATGAGTAGAAAAAATTATAACATTACATTAAAACATTTGATCAAAAATATTATTTATTTACACAGATTTACTTTCATTAATTCGGTAGGAAATAATACCTATAACTATGGTGACCAGATATTAAAAAAGAAAAAACAGTACATAATAATATAGGCTAATATATATTATATGTATATATATATATATATATCAATATAAATACCTAACA
>NC_042494.1:107704908-107711403 GCF_005508785.2 Acyrthosiphon pisum
TTCAAAAATTATAAAAATACATAGGCACAATTTTTTTTTATAAGCATTTAAAGTTCAAATTTTGACTAAATACGTAAAAATTACGGGCAATGGTTCAAATAATCTTAAACAGAAATTCATAAAAGTTTTTCTTTTTAATTCTAAGATTTGGAAATTTAATACAAGGCTCCTAACATATTTTTACAATAGCAGTTGCAAAATAAAAGGAATACATTGTCACAATTTTTATTTATAAGCATTTAAAGTTCAAATTTATACGAAATATGTCAAAATTGCGAAAATTTGCAAGTAATTTAGTGGTTGAAAAATCGTAAACATTTTTTCTTTTATAACTAAGTTTTTATAATTTGGTACAAGGTTCTCCATAAGTTTTTCTTTAAAAATAATATATCCTAGACTGACAAATCATCTCCGTTCAGAATCGTTTTTCGTATACAATGATATAATATCATTGGATTCAAATTTAATTCCATCCATTACAGTAACCCACTTGTAACCTACTGTACAGCAGAGCGACATCCACGACTTACCCGCCTTTTTTTAGATTTTTTTTTCTATAAATATCAATAAAGTTTTATCTGTTGGGCCAAAAACTGTATAAATTTAATACAAAGCTCCTGATATATTGTTACAATATCAGTTGAAAAATATTAAAAATACATAGGCACAATTTTTTTTTATAAGCATTTAAAGATCAAATTTGGACAAAATTTATCAAATTTTAATTTGAAAAATTATTTTGTAGTTAAAAATTTATAAAATGTTCAATTTTTGTATCTAAGAATTGAAAATTTAAAACAAGATTCCACGTAAGTAATTAATTCTGTTACCAAAAAATCTAAAAAATACATTTACGCAGTTTATTTTTATAGTCATTTTAAGTACAAATTTGGACGAAATTACATATTAAAAACCTAGGATAACTATTTTAGTTATTTTGTTGTGATTGTATAATATTATTCGTGGGTACTTGAAACTTCTAAAGTATACTATTATATATCTATGATAGTACCACGGTTTTTTGTTGATGTATAACGCGTTATAAGTACCTAATAGATATTATGATATGATTAATTTGGAATTTATTATAGGTACTAAATATAATATTATGTCTTATACCTAGACTAACATACCGTCTCCGCTCAGAATCGTTTTTCTTATACAATGATATTATATCATTGAATTCAAATTTAACACCATCCATTATACAGTGACCCACTTGTAACCTACTGTACAGCAGAGCGACATCCACTTATCCACCTTTTTTTTATTATATTATATTATTTTATTAGTACCTAATAACATAGGCGGTCCCAGGATTTTACTTCAGGTGCAGCATACCTAGATGGCTAAGTTCTATATGTTAGGGGTAGCGGAAATGTGTACGAAGTTAGATTTACTGAGTATCAATGAACCATAATTTACTTTGGGCTATTTTATATAATTGTTGTAAATTAGTAATTTCCTTTCCTTCTAACTTGGTTTTTCTTCATATGATAGGTAATTATATAGATGTGATCGTGACTATATACATATAAATACCGTTGTTAGCCCAGGGTCTTCCTCCTCTTAATCCTGGCTTGATCATCAGAACTACGAGCTAAGAATACTATCCATTGTTGGGTAAATTACTTTCGATAAGAAACTCAATTACGTTACTCATTGCATTAAATATTTTTATTTAAATTACAATCGCGTACCCGGGAGCCGGCCGAAACGTCGACAGTCAATATATATATTGACTGCAAGTTAAAATGTCGACGAGTCATTATATCGACCAGTACAAACTGTCGACAGGTCAATATGTCGTAAAATTACATTGAAATAAATATATAAATAAGTAAATAAAAAAAATATTATAGGTATAATATACCTGAATATAAACATATAAACCTGAACAATAACATATAAATGAAATAAATAAAATAAAATAGTATATGATATAAAATATAAATTATAAATTAAAATTAAAAATAAAATGTATGACAATATGTCAATATGTCGACAAATCAAATTAAAATAAATATAATATGAAATATGTAAATAAAAAAAATATTATAGGATAATAATAAAATAAAATTTTAATGTCATATTGTAAGCAATTCCTCTTAAAAATTTTATAACTGGAACGTATCACATTTTGGACTCTATCCTCTTGTTACTATTTATTTTATTGTTATATTCTGTGTATACAAACTAAGAAGATCTTCTTAGTTTATAATCTCAACGGTAAACTATAAAATTTAATCTTTTTTTTTTGAATAATTTGTACTTGTTGATATATTGACATGTCGACATTTTGAACTCGTCGATTTAATAACCCATTGACATATTGTACTTGTCGATGTTTCGAGCGTCGACATTTCAACTCATCGATATATTGATTGTCGATGGAAACATCCAGACCCCCGTTACCCGACATTATTTTTATCACGTTACTTTTTCAAAATTTAACGACAAATTCACTCCATATAACGAATATAATAAGTACCTAATAGGTATATGTAAGACATTGATTATGTAGGTAAACTATATTGATAATGGATTAATGTAATAATAAAATGCGTACAATTCCTGCATATTTTGTAATATTCATCATTAGTATCTAAAACTTTCAGAATAATAAATACATTTTATAGATTTTAAATTTTTCTCGAATATCCTAACCCTTAGTTATGTCATGCACTCTACTTCATAACTTATTTTAACAACGTGGAAAAGAACACGTTACTCCATAGAAATTACTTTTAAAAGAAACTTCGTTACAATTGCGTTAATTTTAAAAAAATATAATGAAATATTACTACAGCGTTACTGGCTACTGCAATAGTAATTTCGCTGCGGTAATTTGTTATTTTCGTTACGTTACTATACCCAACACTGCAACTAACAACTAAGTTCATCTATTAATAGATCGTGAAATAACAAAGATATACCTTAGAGTTATGAATAATTATATGATTTCAACCAATAAAATAAAGTGGTGGTTGAAATGTCAGGTGCAGCACAGGCTGCAGAGGCTGCACCCGTAGGACCGTCTATGTAGGATGTTTTTAAAATTTTAATTTATCATTATTTTGAAATATCTAATTAATATACTTGTTATTATAATTATTTACTAAAAATTAAAATTTATTGTAACCTATGATATTTATTAATGTTTAATATTTTTATTTTTATTATTGAGCGGAAAATGTTACAACTTTAATCGTGCAGTATATTGTAACTCTATAGTACGGAATTTTCCGTTTTATTCAGTTATAAGGAAACCTGCCTAAAACGGAAATTTTTATTGGTCCCATGCAATTCCGCACAAGATAGGTTTTACTGTATTAGCAAAATTGCCAAAAATAATAAAATTTAATCTCGAAAAATTTCGTATATTTTATCTTCCACATATATAATTTTTAAATATTTTGAAATACTGATATTAAATTTCAAGATGCAAAGGGTTGGCGACCTTTTGGTTATGGGGGCGAAACCCACAGGGGGTCAGTCTGGTCAGTTGTGGTTGGTGAGATAAGAGAGCAGGGGCGGTGCCCTCTATTTTAGTTTATCATAACATTTATGTCTAACAATCATTTATGATGCAATATGAAATATTGTTTATTTATTTTTCATTCGATAATTTAATTTATTATAGAATAAATATGATTTAATATTCATGAATTCATTTTTTTTAACATTTAGATATAGGTACAATTGTTTTCCCTGAACGTATTCGGAATGAAATGAAATAACTTATAATTTGTCCAGCTTTAATAGTTGATTTGAGCATTTCGTGATAGAGTAAATATTTAGTGTTTAAATATAAGTACTTTATAATATACATTTGATTTAATATTTGAATATACATTTTCACGTCCTGTTAGTATCATATTTGGCTGTTAGCCGTCAAATTATATTATAATATATTGTATTTTTCTTATTTTAATTTTCTTAATTCCAGACTAATTTTTGGTATTTGTTGTATACAAGTATATGGAATATTATATTGATAGTAGTTTTGTTCTTAAGAATAATTATTGATGATTTGAAAGAAAATAATCAACGCACTTATAACCTAATCATTTGGGTTTAATATTTAGTACTGGTTGAATTGTAAATAGCTGATAGATATATAACGTCAGTTATGTCTTATGTTAGCAATATAATGTACCTAATATAATATACTTTTTATTTTTCATTTATTATTTTCATTATTTTTTGTTTGAAGAGGATAAAAGTATTTACTTTAAGTACCTATTTAGTCTACTTAACCCCGTTTACATGTGGTATTAGGATTTTGGGATTTTATATTGTATTTTGCGGTAAAAATCTGTTCACATTTTATATCTGACTGACCAGGTGTACTACAAAAACCAATTTAAACAAAACTAAAAGAATTTAAAAGATACGAGAGTTATTGAGGGTCTATGTTTATTAATTTATAATATTAAACTATTTTAATATTATTTCACCGTATTTATACAAATAATAAAAAGTAATAACGTATAATAAAGTGATTTTTTAAATTTAAACTTCCGCATACTAATCTGAGACTAAACCATTTTCGACCCAAATCAGTCATTCAATTTTCATACAAATTTTTGCATGAACATCGGTCAATTCAAAATAAAATACTACTAAGTAGTGTCTAAATAGCTAAATATATGAAACTTAAATTGCATTAGAGACAGCTTACGTAGTTCTATGCTGTCTACTTATGACATCGTACAGACATTTGTAAATTTATTATGTTTGCATTTTAAAATTTTAATTTTAACTTAGGTACATCTTAAAATAAATTATAACTGTGTAACAAATAACAATCAAGTAATTATCGGGTATATTAATTAACTGTCTTTCACGCGGCTAGTTTTTATATGGGTTTATTATTATTGTTATTTATCACATTTATTGGAGATAATTGAATTTGTTTACTACAATTCTTAATAAATCTTACCTACGTTCATTATAAGTTGAACACTTTTTATTTCATGAATAGCGAATTATTATTAAAAACGGATAATTTGTATTTGAGTGTTCCAAAATACAATTAGGTAATTAGTTTGCGAAGAATTATTATATTACAATTTCTAATTTATCATAGGTACCTATGTTATATTACCTTGGGGTTAACTATATATTATTTATATTTTTAAAGTTAAATCTTATTAAACGTAGCTACTTCTGTTGGATAATATATAGCATTCGAAGACCATCGAAATGAAAATGTAACATATTATTATAAAAAATGTATATCTAGTATCTACTAGGTAGTTATAATAAAAAATGTCACTTAACTAACGTTTTTTTTATTAATTGGGCCTTACAACGAATTGAAATTTCTTTTAGGTACAGTCTTTTGGGACATGACAAAAGTATTAAATACAACCATTAAAATGTTAGATACTGGTTTGATGTTAAAGAGAAGACATAGACCAACTTTAAGATGGTCTTAATTATAGCTTTGAATATTTCCCAATAGTCAGACATTATAAAAACACATAAAAAAAATATACGTAGTATCAAAATCATACGTAATATACCTATTTTTAGTGCATGCGCCGATTGCTTAACATAATTTTATTGATTTCGGGAAACGCATAATAATAACTTTAATAATACAATTTGCATATACCTATTAAATGATATTCATACAACATTTAATTAAAATTTAATTTTTAGTAATTATTCAAAAGTTTTTTAATTTATATATTTGCTATAAATAATATCGAAATTCACGATTTCATATCGTATAGTTACTATAATAATAAATTGCAATAAAAACTCACTTCATCGTTGTTTTTGCTAGTTTGCAGTGCTTACACAATACATATGTATATTATAGAATTGTTAGGTTTTTTTTTTAAATATTAAATTTAAATTTGGTATATATTATGGTAATAAAATGGTCAATAAGCAATACATCTGATAAATATTAAAAGACAGGTCTACTTGAGCGAAGGTTGTGTTTATAAATACCTCCTACTTGAAATGTTTTATGTTTTAGGGTTTATTTATTTGTTTCTGAAGGAGTGATATAATATTTAATCATTGAGAAGTTGTCTGGACCAGTTATGATTAAGTCGATGAGTTTGGTGTTTAACGAGAGTGATGTAAGCAAGGTTGGATATAAGTGGGTTAGGCTGATACCTACATTGTCATTGTCAGTTTATTTTATTTGCATGGCTATAGGTGGTTAGAAATAGGGATCAAAATGCCGGAAAATTTCGGGAAAATTTCGGAAATAAACGGTTTTATTCCCAGAGCCTCAGAAAACGTGGAAAAATTGGAGAATATTGAAATAATACATTTCCGAAAAAAACCGAAGTTTTCGGAAAATTAAAAAAAAAACCGAATTTTCGGAAAATTAAAAAATTTTATTTACGCTTAAAAATTAAAATAAACTATGTAAAAAAAAACCATTTTAAAAAATAGATAAAGAAACCAGTCATTGTCATTTCACATTTGCCAATACGGTTATCAATGTATTATTGTATTAAAATTTAA
>NC_042494.1:107711662-107718709 GCF_005508785.2 Acyrthosiphon pisum
TAGTAACTATTGATAGTTTGTATATTATCAAAATTAGTGAGTTGGTAATAAAATATATTAAATATATATTTAAATATAAAATAATACTAAGAAATAATAAGAAATAACTAATTAGTAAATACTTAATAGTTAGTACTTTAGTAGTTAATATTACAAATTATAATTATTTATAAATCAAGTATAGAATCCTCTAGATTTATCCACTAAAGACTTTAAGTTAGGTATGGTATATATAATATGTATGTAATATGATTATCAAATATCATTATTTATTAGATTATTTCTACTATACATTACTTTTTCAGTTCTTTAGAAAAAAAAACCATTTTTTTCATTCAATTTTTCAATTTTTTCAGGAAAAAACGGGAAAAAACCCGGGGTTTTTGAAATTGAAATTAACAGAGGCTTGAAGAAATGTGGTTTGAAATTAAGGTTAAATTGCATAATTATTAACATTAGATTTGATTATTATTATAGAACCGACATTGTGCTGTTCAATTGGAATGATCCCAATGGTTGATTCAATAACCGGAAATTTTGAAAATAGAGTGTGGAGTGACGTGTGTTTTACTTAATAAAATTATGCTAATTTTGTTTTCAGCCGGTAAGAAAATGTGTTCGTTTGATAGCATTGTAGCATTAGGCTGTTGGCATTTCAAATTATTTAGCATTTATAGCATTTAGGATTAAGGTTCATTTTATGTCTACTTATCATTTTTGGATATAATAAGTTGTTTGATAACAGTAGTTTAAAGATAGATTAGGGGGCTTAGATTAAGGTATTAGAATCATTAAGAATAGTTAAAAGTTTAACAGACAATATATGCTTAAATCGGTAGACAAAGAGAAGTTAGGAGTGGTTATTTGCATTTTAAACTGTAGCTTGAGCTTTAGATTTAACTGGTGATAAGTTTGAAGAAGTGTTTAAAATATTTAGGTTAACATTAGTAAATTGGTGGGTAATTATTTTATATTATTACATTATAATTTTATCATATTAATTATATTATTTTTGATTGTAGAGTAGACAGAAATTTCCTCTAAATTGGGCACCCCCACGATTTATTGGACAAGTTTATTGTCATCGCAACGAATGCATCCTTGCTGATGGGAGGGCAGTTATGTTAATATTTGATGTGACCAAACGCTTGACAAAAAAGACATTGTAGTGTTTGTTAATTGACTAAACAATTGATTTTGAAATATATGTCTTTATGTTATTAAGGATAGGCTTCAAATCATTGCATATTTAAAGAAAGCGGGAAATTGGGTAAGGAAGTTTAATGTTTTATAGAAGATAAGTAATAGTATGACCAATGACCATTGACCATGACGTGATGGTAATTAGTTATTAATTCTATCGTGGTAGTGTGGCAATGATTTCTTAGTGCTACACGAGGTACTCCTGTCTTTTTTTGAATGATGAGTATGAAAATCATTTTGTTAGATTGAAGGTATTTAATAACTAAACAATAAAACTCTGCTGAATCGGTAGAGAGAACGAACACAATTTTATGAACTTTTATAGAAGAAATGTTCACCATTGATAACTTTTTTGAAAATATGACACTCAAAAATTCAGTGACTACGTAAAGGAAGATTGGATGAGGTATTTTATGTTTGGACCATAATTCCATGTGTTGGTTCGGTTATCACGATTAATGGGAGCCATTAATAAAATATCAAATGAAAACAAATAGAAGTGATATTTTGAGATTATATATTTAGGTATATTGTTTATATTAATGAGTAGTTGTGATTGATGATTGGGATGATAAAATGAGACTTATTAGAACCCACAGGAGTAAGAAATCCATTATTTTATTTGAATTGAGAAGGTGAACTGTATGTGTGCTTTGAAACACTTTGTAGACGAGATTTTTGTATTTTTAACATGGTTTTAGAATATTTATGTGCCGTGGTTTACGAGACGGTTTGAGTCTATCTCGAAATAACAGCAATAAGTCACGGCCGTACTAATTGAGTATAATCAGTTTCAGTAACTGATGAGTAATTATTTTGGTTACTGAATTTGAGCTGGCAAAGCTTCTATGCGCTATCGATATGCGAGTGTATTATAGCCCGTTGAATTACTGGCACTTTATTGATAAAGTTGGTCTTTTTGCAAAAAAAAAACGGAAAAAAGCTTTGAAAGTAAAAACATGAACTATCTACATGCAATGTTTCAGCATCAACGGTTACCACTGAACTACGGGAACAGTTAAATCAAAAAATATTGATCAATAAATTGTACCCATGTCAAAATATTAGTATTACCTAAAAATAATACATTTTTACATTGATAATTAAAGGTATGAATTTTAAAAAATATTATACTATAAAGTATAAATTTGTTTACATATGTCATAATAATATTACCTTGGCAATTCAGATTTAACAAATAATATTATCATTGTTTAGGTCAAATTATTTATGACCATGGTTTAAGCGATTCGTTATTATATACAATAATACCTATTGAATAAAACAAATAACATTTACAAAATATTGTATTTTTAAATGTCCATAAAATAAAGTACTTTAATAATACACATTATTATTTAAATTAATCGCATTTTAAAAAGTACTATACGATATCACGTATTTTAACCGTTCGTACAAACCATTTTAATAAAATTACCTTTTAAATCTAGTTTAATCTTTCTCAGCGGGCATATTCAATGATATCAAAAATAAGAAAATCAAATTGACTTTTAAATAAATTAATATCACTAAATACAATAGTTTGAAAGACGAAAATATATTATAATTAGGTACCTTTTGTAGATTAATTCATCATCAGATAAGACATCGTGGTAATTTTGTTTTTATTTGTACACTTTTAGTCTTCAGCTGTAGCCATCATTTTATTTTTTTATGACATCAATACCCTCTATCAAATTATTAAATTATTTATTATATAACTAATTGCAAATTTTGTTATGCTGTCCAAATTATAAAATAAATGCACAATAAAATTCGTAAGCAAAATGCTGGGTAACACCAACTGATAAAAATTATCACCATAATTCGTCAAGGTAAAAAATATATTTATTCAGTTCCTATACATTTTTGCTAGCAGTTGCTTTAACGGGCACTAAAATTTGCCACTGAATAAAGAGACCGCTGAGTGCCGTCATAACATAGTCCAATGTCTGATTTCACCGTTAGTTAAACTAGCATAATATTATAGTTTAGTGTAGTGTGGACTTTATCGGTATAACTATGGTATAACACTAGTTAAGTGTAACATTACTAGTTATAACCAGGGCCCGATTTAGGCATTTTGTGGCCTTAGGCAAAATAAAAAAATGGTCCCTTGTCAACAGTAGCATTTATAAACTTATAATTAATTTATTATGTCATCAAAGTTTGAAGAAGACATAAGATCGCTTTCTATTGATAGTGATCCAAAGTCATCAATTCTTTCTAATTAAAATAGACTTTTATTTATTTTCATTTACATTTTACTATGCTAAGAATTAATCACTTCACTTTTTTTGAAATATTATATGTTTCTTATATTTATTTTAAACGATGAAAGGTAGTACTCTAAAAAATAAAAATAGTCTTCATAAAAATCCGAGGCTCTCTAACAACGGAGGCCATAGACAGTTGCCCATCCTGCCTTATGGTAAATATGGCTCTGATAACTGAACATTGTAACGATGGTAACAAAAGTGATCGCTAAATGAGTCCGCTATCCATTAGACTATTAGAGTAAGCAAAACATTGGAATAACACAATAAAATACTATTGTAAGTTTAGTGATGTACGTGAGTTATTAATTATTATAAATTTAAACGATTTTTTTACTTTTAGAAAAAAAAAATTAGGGACATGTTAACTGAAAAATATTTAAAAATTAAAAATTATTATCATTAAATAATAACATATAATGTATCTTTTACAAATTCCAGAAAAATGTATTCATAAAATGTCTAAGACAGTTGACACTTTAATATTATACACGGTTTAAATAATAGTATGAATAGGTAATATTATACAGGTTGTAACAGAAATACCTAAAGAATAAAAAATAAATTTATAAAAGTTAAACGTATGAAAAAAAATTATGAAAAATATACGGATGATAAATAATTTAAGATTTAGTAATATTTTAAAATTCTCAAAAATAATAATTCGAAAAAGGTTGTTTTGAATTATTAACTTACCTACTTCAAAAAATATTGGTATTTAAAAAATTAAAAATAAGTCACTTGGCTTAAATAAATATTTTTACTGTCAACATTATTCTATGCGTAAGTAGCTAATTTGAATTTTTCCAAACAAATTTAATACAATTTAAAATATTTTATTTCTAGTTTAAAAATCAAAATCAAAAATGTGTACTACACTCGTCACTAAAACGTCTATAAATTATATTAAAATAAGAAAAAAAAACTAAAATATTGATTAGACTAAAAGTTAATTCGTTTGTCAGGTTAGGTTACACTGTTACACTTTGTATACTATCATAAAATATAACGATTGTACTATGGATATATATTATAAGTATATTCAAATAATCAAAGAGAATTCTAGCTTAATTCAAGACAACCTTAACAGACTATGTGATTGGTGCCTCTCTAACGGGCTTAAGTTAAACACTTAAAAATGTTTTAATATGTAACTTTTTCGTTCTAAAACTAAAATAGATAATGACTGTTATGTCTGTGGTGATAAACTAGTTGAAGTAATAGGTATCATGATTTGGGTGTAGTATTCCAACCTAATTTAATGTTTTGTTCCCATATTGAATATATTTGCTCTAAAGCACTTAGAAGTCTTGGTTTCTTAATCCATAATACAAAGGAGTTTAATAACGAGCTATGTCTTAAAACATAATACACCTCTTTGATTAGACCAATACTTAAGTTCAGTTCTGTCCTTAGGAATCCCTCGCAAATTTGCCTTATTGAAACCCTTGAGAGAGTCCAAATTCACGATTCTGTCCTACGTTGTCTATTCCATTTCACCGTACTACTTATGGACATAACAATGCCTCGAACCGTATTGCTAGGGAATGCAATGATTTAAAATACTATGATTTGTTTTAAACATACGATTTTCATACGTTAAGCTAAGTTTTCGTAATATTGTATCGTTGTTGTATTACTTATTGGTTACTTGATATTTATTTGTTATTATTATTAATATTAATATCATAATATTATGTACTCTATTCGCATAATGTTTTTATGATAATCTTATATTTAAGTAGGTATTTATTATTTACTATAATTTATCTTTACTGTACTTTATCCTTATAGGCGTTTATAACAATAAATTAATAAATATCAATATACGTTGTAGATTACCAGGTATATAATATTATGTTATAGTTTATCGTGATGTGGATGTCGATGTGTTTAAAAATTATTTCAAATTATCTCTGTTTAGTATTATTTTGTTTTTCTACTGTACCTTTCATAACATGGCAAGTTTAGATTTATGTTTTAAATTATAAACAGCCATTTTTTTCTACAAAATTCGTGATATTTTTGAATACATAAATAACCGTTCTTTAACCCTATAGCTTAAACACCCGAAATTGTATGCTAATTATTATACACTGCGAAATACGATAAGCGATAATAAAAACGTTAATGGTCATAAAACGTTCGTCTGAAATCCTGTAATTGGACCGTTTTAATTACTTGCATATCCTTAACTACCATTTATGTAATAGAGGACTTGTATCAGATTGCAAACCATTTAACGCAATAATTAACACCTTATCCGATGACATGGATTTGTGCGTAAACTACATTTTATAGCATGTGGTCGGAAAAGAATCATCAAAACTTATATTCTATTATACACGTCGTAACAGCAATAAACATTGTGCGCAAAATTATAAAATAATAATAATATTATGTTACATGTTTGAACGTACATGGTTCTAAAGTATTTTTTTTTTTTTAATTTTAGTTTAGTTTTTGTTTTATAACTCATCCAATAGAAATAAATTGATGTAAACATTTTATTCGAAGCCTTTTAAATATTATTGTTTATTTTTTTTGTTCATGTGGTTCGATCAAATCTGACAAGATCAACAACAATTTATGAACCTACAGTTCTGTTTTTACATCTTAATAGGCAATTATATACAATCAACAATATCAATTTCAAATATTAGCTATAATAATTATAAGTCACTAGGTACTAGGTACTAGTCACTAGGAACCTGGTACATACTCACTAATAAGTCTAAAGTGTTACGGTAAACATTGATTTTTTTTTTACGTTTTTGGGTAATAGAATGCACTATTTATTAGTGAGTAAAATTATATAATTGTTGGTTCGTTTTAATCATAATATATCATTCTTTGTGAATGACAAGCTGCGTTATGACAAATTATAATTAAAAAAATAATACATTTTACCAAATAAAAGGGTACTTAGATTTTTGATGTTAATCGTGCATCCATGTCCAATATTATGCATAGTTGCTTGAATATTATAATTTAATTTAAACATTATATTACTCGTAGTTCATATCGATGCATTGATATTATGTAATTTACCTATGTGCAAACATAACAAATGAAAATTAATATTTTTAATTTTGAGAAACTATTGAAATCGAATTCTAACATGGGTACTATATTAATATGTTTTCAGACAGTCTGACAAGTAAAATGTTTATTTTTTTCATGTGAAACCATATAATTGGACATTTGTTTACTCATTATTTCAGCATTTTTTTTTATTTTCTAGCTGTCTCATAGTTTTATAGGTTATAGGTATGGTGACCAGACGTACTTATTTTATAAGGACAGTACTGTTTTATGGTAACATGTCCTGCTGTCCTAAATAAATGGTCGAAGTAGACTTAAATGTACTTATTTTTACTAATTTAATAATTCTAAATGGAAAAAAATTAGCTACATTCAAATTTAAGGGATTTAAAAAAACTTCTTAACTTTTTAACTTTTTAACAACTTCTTGTGAAACATTTAAGAATTCTTTAGGTACAAATTTAAATGAAGATCAATTATTTGATGAAATTGGTCACTTAAAATTGTATTTAACAAAAGAAAA
>NC_042494.1:107718809-107720097 GCF_005508785.2 Acyrthosiphon pisum
ACATTGTGCGCAAAATTATAAAATAATAATAATATTACTGTTACATGTTTGAACGTACATGGTTCTAAAGAATTTTTTTTTTTTAATTTTAGTTTAGTTTTTGTTTTATAACTCATCCAATAGAAATAAATTGATGTAAACATTTTATTCGAAGCCTTTTAAATATTATTGTTTATTTTTTTTGTTCATGTGGTTCGATCAAATCTGACAAGATCAACAACAATTTATGAACCTACAGTTCTGTTTTTACATCTTAATAGGCAATTGTATACAATCAACAACATCAATTTCAAATATTAGCTATAATAATTATAAGTCACTAGGTACATACTCACTAATAAGTCTAAAGTGTTACGGTAAACATTGATTTTTTTTTACGTTTTTGGGTAATAGAATGCACTATTTATTAGTGAGTAAAAGTATATAATTGTTGGTTCGTTTTAATCATAATATATCATTCTTTGTGAATGACAAGCTGCGTTATGACAAATTATAATTAAAAAAATAATACTTTTTACCAAATAAAAGGGTACTTAGATTTTTGATGTTAATCGTGCATCCATGTCCAATATTATGCATAATTGCTTGAATATTATAATTTAATTTAAACATTATATTACTCGTAGTTCATATCGATGCATTGATATTATGTAATTTACCTATGTGCAAACATAACTAATGAAAATTAATATTTTTAATTTTGAGAAACTATTGAAATCGAATTCTAACATGGCTACTATATTAATATGTTTTCAGACGGTCTGACAAGTAAAATGTTTATTTTTTTCATGTGAAACCATATAATTGGACATTTGTTTACTCATTATTTCAGCATTTTTTTTTATTTTCTAGCTGTCTCATAGTTTTATAGGTTATAGGTATGGTGACCAGACGTACTTATTTTATAAGGACAGTACTGTTTTTTGGTAACATGTCCTGCTGTCCTAAATAAATGGTCGAAGTACACTTAAATGTACTTATTTTTAATAATTTAATAATTCTAAATGGAAAAAAATTAGCTACATTCAAATTTAAGGGATTTAAAAAAACTTCTTAACTTTTTAACAACTTCTTGTGAAACATTTAAGAATTCTTTAGGTACAAATTTAAATGAAGATCAATTATTTGATGAAATTGGGTCACTTAAAATTATATATAACAAAAGAAAAACTTACCGATTGGAATAAAAATAATATTTCAACCGAAGATTGATGGTTAGAATTTTTTCGTTTTATGACGGGAAAACTCGTTCCAGTTACTAATTTAGAAAGGTTGTATAAATTTGTCT
>NC_042494.1:107720197-107732129 GCF_005508785.2 Acyrthosiphon pisum
TTACTTACATAATTTATGTCGTTTTTAAAAATATTTTCTCAAAATTTAAAAATTTAATCATTTTAAAAATCACTGTAAAATAATTGAAATGTCTGTCCTATGGTAATTTATGTAATAGGGACAAAAATGTAGTACTAAAAGTAATTTTAATTCTATAATATCACTGGTAGCTACACCACGATAGACTTTTAAACTTATCACAATAACAATTTTACAATCCTAATAATATTACTAAATGCTTAAAGATTCAATTTAGTTATATTAAAACCTCATATAATTCATGACTATATCAATCTTACTTTGAGCTGGCAGATAATTGTTTAATTTATCAGTTAGCACTAAATATAATTATAGTTACTACTAAGTTAGTTGGATAGTGTCTATATTGGGCTTACAATTTAATTTTAAGAAACTAAACAGCTTTATCCTATAATAGACTAGTTTGCTTCATCATAAATTTAATTCAAATAGAACCCAAACCAGAATTTGACCTAATAATGAACAATTTATTAATCTGTGCGTTCATGCAGTTTGTTTTAAAATTATTTAGTGGTCGCTCACTTAAAGTGTCATTGAAACTCACATAAATATTAAAACTTAATTATTTTTCAGCAAATAACTTTAGAATAAGAAGTGTACTATTATATCATTGTTAAACCACATTTACTTGTCAAATCTTAGTTGTCTAATAAATCCCTAAATACCAAGTCCATTTAAACTAAAAATTGATTGTAATTTTATTCAACTAGGATGCACGAAGAATAATATTATGTTATCTGAAGTTGAATTAATTAAAAGTTTATAATATTCAAGAATATATACTTTTCTTAAATACACATGTATTGTTATTTATTATATTTATACGGACATACGGTTTTTATTCGAATAACAGAAAAACTATCATTGTTTCTAACTGAAATAAAAATGTAAGTACCTAACTTTTAAAATTTTACTATTTTAACACGAGCAGTTGTAGTGAGTTTCGATCTTCGTTTTAAGACCAATGAAAAATAAATAAATGTCTTGCTTTGCTAAGAACTTTATATTCTGAGTGGAAACCGATTAAAAATTACCAGCTGAGATTTCTTTTAAAATAGTTTGTGAGCTCCTTGCACGTAGACAAGCTACTAGCAGAGAAAAAGAAAAAAATAAGACCTTACATATGTACCATTTAGATACTATTTTTAATTAAAATGATTCTAAATGATTATACTTTGGGAGTACTCCTCTTAAAACCCTAAAATATACTTACAGAAATAGGTAAGTAATGAAATATTTTTTTGCCTATACTCTAATTAAATACTTGTTAATCGATTGACAAATTCAAGTAATTAATTTTGAATTTTAAGAAATTAAAATAATATCACTAAGACAAGACATTAAACCACGAATAATTGATACATTTAACTTTTAAAATTAATTTTTTCATGAAAAACCGTTTAAATTGAAACATTAAAAATATTTTTGTACCTTAAATACAGAACATAATATATTATGTCATATACTAACTTACTAATGTCATACATAAAACATTTTTGAAGAATCTGTTCATAATTTACTATAATTTTCAAATAACCATAAATCCAATATATTATTTAAACCTATTATAACTTGTATCATGTGTACTTAATGCTTTCGTTCTAAGTTTACAAAAAAGTTTGAAACATCATAATAATAATCATAGGAATTTATTAAATAAATAAATATATAACACCATGCTGTAAGTGAAGAACAAAATTATTGTTAAATTAACATTCAAAGAAAATAACTGAATACTTACATATGGAATACAAATTATACATGAAATATTTAAAATACAAGTTCTTAGCCTAGAACAGGAATCGAAAATAAAATAAAAGTTATGAATTTGAATCGTTCAAATTTTCATATCGATGGATTTTCATTCTCTAAAATATCATCATATATAATTTTACCGTAGTACAATACAAAAATGTGATATTAATCTGAAAACAAAGAAGCTTGTATCGATATATGGTGATTTAAAACAGCTTAAATAGCATACAAAAACTCTAAATATTTTAAATTATGGTGTTTAATATACTTATAATTCGTTCCGGATTATCTAGTCGTTATTATTACCAAATTTTACCATGGTTAACCGAACAATATCTAAATTTTCTCCACCCCCGCCAGTCCATGAAAACCGATACTGACTTGATACCACTATCGCGTCTACCTATAGGAGGATGAGGTTGTGCCGGTTACATAAGAGTTAAGCTGGATTCGCAGTATCGTGTTGTGTCGTGGCGTGGGCACGGTAACTATGCTGGTAATGACTGGTAATCATATTGGGTTAAAAGTTAAACTGTAGTCGATTATCGGTATACTCGGTTACAACTTGGTTATGACACGATACCAACAAATAAACGTCCAATCAGAATGCGATTTAATTTTTATGGTTAGTGAATCGCCCTGCATATATATATATATTACTTTGTAATTTATTATATTATAAATAAGTTAGAGGTGATTGGCTTAGAGTAATTTATTAGTAATTAGCATATTTTTAGTTTCAATAAACATCATATGAGTAATGAGCATAAAATCTTATCTGAAAATTTAAATAGGTAACGAAATTATCAAACTATATTACACATCGATCTGGTAAAATGCCGAGAAGTAGTCATCTCCATATTAAAAAAAATTGAAGACCTGCCACCTGCCACCTGACATAATTTTATTATAACGAGCTTATTTGGGTTATATACATAGGCGCAAATAGGGGGGGCTTTAGGGGCTAAGCCCCACAAAAAGGTCTATAGCCCCCAAACATTTCCTACATTTTGTTTTAAGCTTATTCAATATTATCAAAGTAAGGCCCTATTAGCCCTATTAGCCCCCCCCAAATCTCAAACGCCTATGGTTATATATTAATATGTAGAATTGCATACCTTTATTGATTTAAAACTACACGCCAATATCGTTGTACGTACAGTACCTACTGAACGAATAATAATTATGGAAAACGTAAATGCATAGTCGGAAAAAAAGGATGCGGACGTCCTATTCGTCGTCCGACCAGTAGTTACCTACAACAAGTAAAACTACATAAATTTAATTAAATTCTCCATTAAAATGATGGGGTTTTATGTGGCTGTTAAATCAGGTCCATCGTTGCAGCCCGGTGGTCACGGACCAATGGCACAAGTGTGACGTCACAAATTAGTTATAGAAATTATGCCTTCACCCCGCCCTGCCTTATAGATTTGACATTTGCTCTATGCTTAAAAATCCTTTGACAACATGAGTGGACTTTTTTACGGTGAACCAGAGTGGTAGCTAAACTTCGGCCGCGGTCAACATATACGGTTAGCCATTGATTCGCGTTGCCCGGCAAGCGTTCGTATACGATATATTATAGTGCTTGTTATAACATTATGACACGTATTTCGTATTTCATTATAACATTATTTCGTAATGTTCGTGGAGAATTTAAAAATATAATATCATCGATATTATTATAACATTCCGATTTTCTAAGGCCGGTTGGCCATAAAGATTTGATATTCAATCTGTGCGTAAAAACCTTTTGAAGCATGGCGATATGAGTAGATTTTTTTACGGTATACCAGAGTGGTAGATAAACTTCGGTCGACGGTCAACATACAGCTAGCCATCGATTCGTATTATCCAGCACGTGTTCGTATACGATATAATATTATAGTGCTTGTAATAATATTATGACGCGTATTTCTTAAAAATGTTTGTGGAGAATTTAAAAACATTATACAATCAATATTATTATAACATTAGGTACGCTTTTATAAAGCCCGGTTGGCCTTATATATTTGACATTCACTGTGCGTAAAAATCCTTTGAACTGCGACAAGACGAGTGGATTTTTTCACGGTTTACCAGAGTGGTAGGTACCTAAATTCACATAGGTAGGTAAAGTTGTTTTCCATCGATTCGTATTTGTGTACGAGATTTTAGTACTTATAATACTATATTATAATAACGTGTTTCTTAAAAAATGTTTGTGGAAAATTTAAAAATATTATATAATCAATATTTTTATATTGCAGCGCTATACGTTATATAACTGTGTGCACGACTTGGACGAGGTTATTGGCGCGTGAAAACGTCTACTTTTAAATTCGCCTTCGCTTGACGAGGTGTCCATACAGTGTAGATGATCCGACCTTTAAGCCATCGCTGTCAACGTCATCGTAAATAACGACACAGAATATAAACTGGTCTCGATAGAAAATAATAATAATAATATGTAATTAAATTATTTCCTACTTTTTATCTTTTTTTTTTCACTAAACTGTGATTTCTTTTATATCCTTTTATCGACTTTTTTTTTATCGACAAAAATGCTGGCCACCGCTGATTCGCACAATATATAGTAGGTAGGTAGTCCTTTCAATTACATTGTACCCACGTATCACTGTACTCGGATCGACGACTCGACGAGCGCCTTTTCTAATATCGGCACCAATGGCACCACAGTGCGGTTATCAACCTGTTGTACAATTTTATCATAGGCTACCGGGCACGGATGAATATTATTGTTTACAGCCGCAGGCAGCCGACGCGAAAACACGGATTTATTGTTTCTTTTATACCTTCCCTTTCACCACCGCCGTCCGACGTAAAACAATGGCTTTGCACACACACCCACGCTCGCAAAAACATTATATACGTATATATTTGTGTGTGTGTATAGTATAATATTTACAACGGAAGAATAATAATTTAGTGGCTGGTCAGTGAAATAAAATAAAATAAAATAAAAACCTATACGGACACAGTATAACCACCCGGCAGCGGATGTGCGTTTTAATATACTGAAAGAGGAAATGAAACCTTGGCAAATGTCCTGTAAGAGATTAATCGGACAATACGCGGTGGTGATGGAGGCGGTGGAGGCGCAGAAGAAGCGAACGCGGTGAGAGGATAACAGGCGAATCTCTTTTTCTTTTTTTTTACCGTCCGTTTTAATATTGTTGCTACAACGGCCGCAACTACCGCCGAACCCTGTTTCACCTTTCCCCTGCGTATTTAAGGAGGGGGAGGGGTTATTTTTTATTTATTTATTTCGAGTTCGGACCGTAATTAAGAGTAATTTTTCGTCCGCTTCCCCACGCTTTTACATCCTATATCGGCGCTGCACAGTGAAAACTAGTGGGCGTGTGCGCGGTGATATTACACCGTTGTAATAATGCCGGCCGAAGAAAAACAAATAATCGAAACGTACGATGTGAAGAGCGTCGGTTACCGTCGGTCGTTTGGAGTAGGTAACGGTGGTTACACGGGGTAAGCGAAAGGTCCAAAAAGTACACATGGCACGCAATACATTATAATAATATTATACGCTATAATTGGGAAATGCGTTATAAAAACATTATAACAGTGGTTTTCTGAAATTGCACTGTCGAAACCGTTCAAGTACAACTACTTTGGAAATTCACATGGGTAGTTGGGTGAACCTACTTGCCTTATACCTATTACCTTCTACCTATAAAAGTATACTATTATTATTATGTCATAACTACATTACTATATTCTCAAAGTAACTTTTCAACGTAACCAAACTCTGCGATATAATAATTTGGCCATTGCTTGAATTTGGAAAAAAATTACAAGGGGGTCGCAAAAGTGTAAAAATAAAGTGCGTACCTGAATATTTAAATGTATTATAATATTAGAAGGGTACGTACAAAGATTTTTTAAAAACAAGAAGGACTTTGTACCCCCTAAATTTAAGTATTGATTATAGTATTATGTCATAATAGTAATTTAGATATTGAGAAGTAGGTAGTCACTACAATTCGACAACGTATTCGGAAGACGAGAATAAGCTAGAGCAGTGGCGTCATTTCAGTTTTTGAGAGGGGTGGCAACATTTTTTATCGGCCCAAAATAAAACTGAAAAAAAAAGCTCGCTAACATTTACATTACATTACAATATTGCATTTTTATCTCAATACAAATACCCTCCTTAGGAAAACATTGGAGTAAGCATGCTTGGCGAATCACCCAATATACTTACGCATAATATTATTACCTAGTTATAGTTTAGAACAAATATTATAATACATTAATACCATTCATCATTCAACGATCTCATCGATTGTTTGAAGTATGAAAAACCGAGATCCTCCTCGGCCTTTAACCGTCAAAGAATCGGTAAGTTTTTGTTTTGATTTCATCTTTCTAGCAAGAAGCTAGGCTTATAATATAAGAAAGAGCTACGAGTGACACAAGATGTACATGGTGGCCATCGGTGATCGGGTGTTATAATATTTACCAACTTACCTTCACTACGAAAGTCATACCACAACCCTTTGGCTGAGGTTTTTCCACACAGATTGTATGAAGTATGAAGAGTAGCCGACGGAATCAATAACCTTTTATCATAAAATGGTGTTTCAATGGAATCTACAAATCTCTCTCGCATTGTGTATAAATTGATCTTAATTTATAATCATTATTGAAGAATATCTAGATAAGTTTTCTGGATACACACTACTATATATTTGTCTCATCCCTGAATAAAGAGGAAAATTAGTATCTAATTTTCATTTAAATTATAGATAAAGATACCAAGTTCATCTTTAATTATTCTTAATTTCGATTACCTAACTTATAATATTGTTATTGCTTTTGTTGCAATTATAATTGTATTATTTTTATATATTATATTCACTAAATAAAATATTATTACATTTTTCTTGGAAATATGTGTATATGAGTAGGGATTTGTATTTATGTTATCATTATTACAGTTAATATTGCCTTCTCGGTATTTTATAATTTATTTAATGATCATCGATAATTGTATGCGAATTGCCATGCGTTTTTCATTTTATCGTTTAGGCCGATAAATATAGGAACGTCCCAGCTGAGTATAAAATAATTATAATTATGCTCAAGTCTCAATGATTGGTTTTTATAAATAATCATAGTACTAGATAGAAATATGTATTCCACGTTTCATTGTACAATACTATTAATTATAGTTCAGCATTATTTTTCCCCGGAGATCTCTCATTAGTGAAAAAACTTGCTAACCACATTGATTATTTTTATTTCAAGCACAATGTTCATTTAGCTTTATACCCCGTTGTCGATATTAATTGTTGCTATTATTATCATTATCATATTAATTGTATTTCTTTTATGCTTAGGTATACGTTTGAGTTATACATTTGTAAACATTTTTATTAGGTGAAACCTAACTTGTTTTAATATTTCGTTATTTTTCAAAGGGTTAGTATTTTTTGGGTTTTTATATCCATTTACAAATAATAAATAAATACACACATATAGAACTATGCGTACCATTTTCAGTAGAAAATGAATGGTAGGTGTTCATAATATTATGTGCTATGTATTGATTAGGACATTAGGTTATTATTTCCTAAATTAATAGGTTATAGGTTATGGGTCTAGGTGTAGGTAGTTTTATTTTATAGGTTATAGATTATAGGTAGTTTTTTTCGGGTATAATTAATTTTAAATTTCTAAAAGATAAAATATTAGGTATGCTTACTGAAATTGTTTGTATAAATAATATATAAGAGTAATTGAAAATATTCACATATTGTATTTTCTAGATAAAAACGTAGTCTTATGTTAACTTAAGCTTAGATTTTTACGTATGGATACTTTTGCATGTATACTGCTGGACACTGCTATATTATAACGATTCACAGCGACAATATAATTTATAATGTAGTTTCTATATCATAGTATTGCAAATTGTCGCAATTAATTTGCAAAAAAAAAAATGGTACTAGTTTGATGACGATACGATTAAGTCTGGGTGCGAACTTCACGCAAGTCTTGTCACCCGTATTGACAACGACGAGGACTTCTATAGCAGTATAATACCGTATTATTATTACCGTATCCATATACTAAAGGTTCGTAAAACAAATATTTTATTCTATCGTACAATTTATTCGACATTAATGTCATAAACATTCTCGACGTTTATATAAAAACTAAAATTCCAAGTGCTCCATTATATTGTGTTGCGTAGCACAATATGGGAAATGGGTATATTACTACAAACAGTGATCGCCGTTTTTGTTCGTTGGGTGCTGAAAGGCTTTTACATTTTTCAGGCCACCGATCGAATTTCGATGTTGTTTCGATATTATGAAACTGTTTTATAGGTATCAAATTGTATATTATAACCACTGCAGTTATAATCAAAATAGAATATATCGTAGGTCAAACACAGGTATTTATTGTAAAGATAATAAATTGGTCTTTATAATATTATTGTAATTTATTTATAAATGTATAACAACAAAACTGTAATGAGGACATAGAAAAATTTGTTTGTTTGGTGGAAGAAAGTTAGGAAAAATCAAATTTCCAGATCGTGATAAATCCCAATAACAAAAAAAGATAAATATTAATTAGCTACGACTATACTGATCGCCATTTTTGTTCGTTGGGTAAAGAAAGGCATTTACATTTTTCAGGCCACCGATTGAATTTTGATGTTGTTTCATAGATATCAAATTGTATGTTATAACCACTGCAGTCATTATCAACATAGAATATATTGTTGGTCAAATACAGGTTTTTATCGTAAAGATCATAAATCGAACTTTATGATATTATGTTATATAATTTACAAGTGCGTATAACAAAAAACTGCATTAACGACCTATTAGCTACTGAAATCAATAAATAATGTTTTATTTGGGGACAGAACCTTAGCGTATATACCTACAACTATAATATAATATCATGTATTACGATTAAATTATAATATTTAATATATACCTAAGTAGGTACCTACGTGGTAAATTAGTGATGCGTTAAATCATTTGAGTTTTGTGCAATGGAAAATAAAATACCAATGGACAAAATATCCTGTATTAAAATAAATCTAAGTTAAAATATCTAACGGATAGGACAACAAGTACAAGTACAAGTGAACAAAAAAAAAATTAATATTATTCTTTTAAAGTAGGTATAAATAATAATTATGAAATATTGAATACAATTTTAAATCACATTTAAAAAAGGATTAAATATTTTGTTAGCTGTGATTGAATAGTTCCAATAAATTATAAATTGAAAATAATAATAATTTACTAAGTACCTATATAACAATATGTTGCGATCAATTATTTGTATAAAATAATAATGTTAATGACATGATACTTTATTGAAATTGACAATCATACTCAGAAATAATTTAATTATTTTTAGGCTATTTTCAATGTTTTAATTGTTCTATACTTCTATATGTGTTGTTTTTTTTCATACGGTGGATATTTTAGTTAGAAATTTTAGTACAGAATATTTTGTCCTGGTTTTTAATTTTGTACTTCATATTATACACGTCTAGAATTTATTTAAATTTAAATTGTTATTAACACAGTAATCAATAAAAACATGAAAATACCTCGTATTAATAATTGTTGTTATTGAAATACGGTGTCGGTGCCGGATTCTCCAATTTTCCGAAATTCTATAAAACTTTAAAATTACATTTTATTTTTAGTTATAATACTTTTCCACTAATCTACAGCTCGATACCTATTTAAGGGATGGGGAGGGTTTATACGGTGTATTATATCAACGAAAATGTCTTTACAGGAAAAACTCTCACGTCCTGTAGAATAGTTGGATTTTGTTTTTTTTTTATTATGATTTAAAAGAAAAGAAAATTTTTCAGGTGGGATCAAAAGCCGTATTTTCATTTTACTCTAAATTTTGTAGAAAAACACGTTTAAAAAAGAATATTCAAATGCTTATTTCAGCTTCTATAATTATAATTTTAAAAATTGAGCTTTAATTCAACCTGAAAAATATTCTCTTCTTTTAAATAAAAAATTAACAAAATCCGACTATTGTACAGTGCGTAAGATTTTTTCCTGTAAGACATTATTTTTTTCTAAAATATGCAATGGTTCCGACGCCCTTAACTGGTAAAATACATTCACATTACACATCAGTAAATAATATGCCTTCCTTTGAACTTTTTGATTGAAAGTTTTAATTAAGCACTTTTAAATACCTTGATAACTATTCCTTTCTTCTATATTTTTGTGCATACATTATGTACTAAATTTTCAAAATATTCATTATACATATTTTATATTGAACTCAAATTTATTACACCGTGCACTAAATAATAATCAAAAACACATTAAAAATTATAAATAAATTACCAAGGAGTTTAATTTAACGTAGGACACTCATTATTCAAAAAGTGTTAATGTTTTTGAAAATATATTTTTTACATAGTTCCAAGTCGATACATGGCAACGTTTATATTGAAAAAATATATATTTTTAAATATTTTTTATTGTTTTAATTTTTACTTTTTTAAATTACAACGACATACCTACCTTTTTAATTTCGAAAGCAAGCAGAATATTTTTTTTGAGTATGCCGATTAACAAAAATTTGAATTTAGGATGAGTAGTTTATGAGTTATAACTTATAAGTAAGTATTTAAAGTCTTGATTAACGGAGTAGTGAACCAACATTTTGCGGGATAAACTCGTACATACATTTTTTTTTCAAAATCTTTGTGCTTTCTGAAATAATCAATGTTTGATGATAAAACAATCACCCGATATATACAATTTTAGATTCTGAGTTGAGCGATGAATGTATTGATTTTACAATGTTGTGTTTTTTTTTTTTTGACCTTTTAAGACCTTTTAAGACCTTATAAAAGTGATTAGTTGGTACTTTGGGGGGGTCAAAAGTAAAAATTTCCAAATAGTTCAAATTTAATAGAAGGCTCCTAGTATATTGTCTAAAAGACAGATAAAAAATTAAAAATCCACGATTTTTTTTTTTATGAGTACCTATTTAAAGTTCAAATATTGACAAAATACGTAAAATTCACGAAATGTGCAAATTATTTTGAGTTAGAAATTCATAAATATTAATCTATTTTAATCTAAGATTAGAAAATGTAATACAAGGTTCCTCATAAGTTTGTCTATCTTTTTGTTTAATTTTTTAATTTTTTTTTCCTATGATTGTCAATACAATTTTATTTGTTGGGTAGAAATGCATGGAAATTTAATACAAGTCTCCTGATATATTATTACAATAGCAGTTGGAAAATATTAAAAATATATAGGCACAATTTTTTTTTTGTAAGCATTTGAAGTTCAAATTTTCACAAAATGTATTAATTTTAAAATTTAATAATTATTTTGTAGTTAAAAATGTATAAAATGTTCAAATTTTTTAGCTAAGGATTAAAAATTTAAAACACGGTTAAACGTAAATAGGTTATATATAAATTACTATATTCACAATAATATAATCAAATACACTTAGTAATATCATAGGCTGACTGACCGTCTTCGCTCATAATCGTTTTTCTTATATAATGATATTATATCATTGAATTCAAATTTAACACCATCCATTACAGCAACCAACTTGTAACCTACTGCACAACAGAGCGACACCCACTTGCCCACATTTTTTAAATGAAAATGTTGGACTATTTATAAAAAACAAACTTCTTTTTTTTAATATTATGTAATGTCAATCGTTTTATAAACTATTTATCATTTTTAATTTTATGTTTCAGGGATAATTAATTGGAATTTTTGGAAGAACCAAATCTGTGTTAAAGATTATTTTGGTAGTTTAAGAGTTAATATGTACCTATAATTTATTTTTAGTTCTATACCAACAATAAAACTATAAGACCATACATTAATAATTATAAATAAATACATTTTTTTAAATACCTATCTATTATAATATAATACAGTAAGACTAATTATATACGACCACCGTATAAGCGTACACGGTGCAGTGTAATCCACAATTTTCTATTAATTCCCTGAACACAATGTGTTCGTTTATTTACAAAATATTATTTAATATGCAATCTTGTGGCATGAGATAATTTCCGTACAGGTTATAAGTAAAATGTTTAACTAAAAATAATTAACGA
>NC_042494.1:107732229-107777476 GCF_005508785.2 Acyrthosiphon pisum
GCTAATTTTTTTTTATCAACATTTATAAAAAAAAAATCAAAAAAAATCGATTATTTCAATTGCCTATAAATAGATTAAAAATTAGTGAAATATTTTGAAAATAAAACTATATAAAGAAAATGTCAATTTAAACAACTGGTAAAATTTTCAAGTGTCTACGACTCATACTTTTTGAATAATAACAAATATCAAAAATCGTTTGAGGCTAAACCGTTATTTAATGCGGTTTTGTAAAAATTTAAATTTCAAACACTCCTAAAAATTTTTTGTCTTAGTCCGGTTGAGTTTTTTTTACAGATATTTAAAGAAAAACTTATGGAGAACCTTGTACCAAATTTTAAAAGCTTAGTTATAAAAGAAAAAAATTTTACGATTTTTCAACCACAAAATTACTTGCAAATTTTCGCAATTTTGACATATTTCGTATAAATTTAAACTTTAAGCACTTATAAAAAAAAATTGTGACTAACGATTTTGGATTTTTTTTTATCACTGTGAGAACAACTTATAAGAAACCTTGTATTAAATTTTCAAAGTTTTCTATCCAACCAAAAATTTTTTATCGTTATTTTAAAAAAAAATACTTAGAAAAATTGAAAATTTCATTTGTCTATAAATAGCTCAAAAAAAGTCGAAACACTTTGAAAATTTAACCCTGTATAGACAACGCTAATATAAACATCTGTTGCAAATTTCAAGTGCTTACAATAATTATTTTTTGAGTTACAGTAAAATTAAGATTTCGTTTTTGTCAAAAATTGGTTTTGCGTAAAAATTCGCGTTTTTCCGTTATTTTTTTAAGGTTTTTCCTGCCGCTTTTGAAAAGTATTGGGAAATTTTCACTTTTGACCCCCCAAAGTACCAACTAGATTCACTTTCCTTTCAGAAAAGGTACAACTTTTGAAAATCGAAGCATTTTTACTGCTCCAAAAGTTGTCGTCAGCCCCAAAAAAAAAAAAAAAAAACAAAAAAAAAAAAAAAAAAACACACATCATTGTAAAATCAATACATTCATCACTTCGTTCAGAATCTAAAAGAAGCGTGGAATTTTTTTTAGGAATATTGCCCTGTTCCGTTTGTGTAATATTGGAAGTAATAATTTTTATTATTTTTTTTGCGATTCGAATTTATTTGCATTTAAAATATAACATATTATTTGTTAATACTTCCGCAGTAAAAGATTTGTTCTTTCGAACGTATATATATATAACTGTGAGCCCGTGTGCATTGGACTGATAGACTGAGCGTGATGATCTAATATAAATCCACAAAGTACACAAACCAACAGTGAATGCAATCAACGATGGTACACATGAGTTCGATTTACAATCGAAGGAGTAATTTTAAATACTAAATATCAATTTATCGACAAATAATAATTATTATGACAATAGCACAGCGCAAAATGTATATTGACGCTTTTGACTGCAAAATGGACCGAAGACTTTGACATCAGATATTTATTTATTTCCCTGGTGTCTTTAGCTCTATCTCGTAATTGATTTTCAACTGTGATCGAGCTTTTAACTGATATGATTAATATGGATAATCTTCTTGCTTGTTCGTCCATTTAAATATGCTTTATAAATCGTTATACTTACGTTAAACTGTAGACTTTTCAAAATAATTCAAGTTAGTTAAGTTTGAATATTATTTAAATATTACAATATATTGAGTTTATCAGCATTAAAAGTAAAATTATTTGATTTTTAAAAACAGTATAAATTGTTATACGTGGTCCAGATAAAAATACCAAATAAAATAACGTAATATTATAGACATTGAATTTTCAAAATAATTGGCTATACTGTACAATAGTCCAACATAATTCATAACATTTTTCGATAGAATTACATTTCAATATTTTTTTATACGTTTTCTTAATTTTAAAGAAAATGTAGTACTAGCATATTTTACAATCTATATACAAATATAGTATACATTTAATCATTTAATTGACAGTCCATTTTTCCGGAAAAAGTGTTTAAAAGATTGAGATAGTACCTCAATGTTATCTCCGAAAAGACACATTATTGACAATATGTATCGCAACATTTCGATTTCGACATGATGATAATAATCGCTGCACCATACCTCTTTCTGAGCTATCAGGAAAATATACGTCTAACTAAAAGGATCCAACGTTATCAAAAGTGACGCGACGTGGATTTTTGGCGTTTTTAATTACCTAGGTATAGTTCTGATTGATATCATAATTAAAGTCCACTATTACAGTCATTGCATAAAATATTTATTTGTCGAGTAGATAATCGGAGTTCATATTATTATTTATTATACTTAAGGTATCAAAAACCCCGACAATGTCAGACAGGACTGAAAGTTTTGTGCGGTCGGTTCTAGATGAGTTGCTAGTGAAAATGAACGTGTCAGATGAAGGGTCCCAGTTGAGGCCGAGGACCTTCAAATTTTGACTGTTCTCTAGCTGTTATTAAACAGAACTGATGGAGACATGGCACGGGCATCTTCAGAGACCGTCTGCAGCAGTTCGCTGTTAAAACTGTCCTATTTGCGTAACTTTAATTGCACTGGAGAGCATATATTTATGAGATATGTTTGACGCTCGAGTATGGCTTCTGTTGAATTTGCAATGAGAAGAATGCCATCAACAAAGGTATATTTTAATAATTTAAACTTCATTTTAAGTCAACTATTTCATAAACTTGGCTTTATATTTTAGAAAATATTCGTAGCTGTAGAAATATAGTAATAGACGATGAACTCGTGTTTTCTCTTATAATAGGAAATTATTTATTTTATATATTATCATGATTATAATAGGTACAACAAACAACTATGATTAATGCATTGCTGTAAATTAAAAATAATAATTACCTATGTTAAACATGACAGCTATAAATATTTTTATTACATTTTCAGCTTGAGAGTTTTAAAATTATATAACACTTGGTAGTTTTGACATAGTGTTTTAACTGTGTTAAAATAATTTATGTATTGAATGCCAGAATTTTGTCAGAATTTTTATTCAGATTTTATATAAATACTAGCTGATCCCGTGCACTTCGTTACCCGTTAAATGTACCTACTCTATATGACTCAAACTTTGTTCAATTCGTTATTTAATATTCAGTGTATGGTGCTCAAAATTTATCTTAACTTTTCCGTTGCCCGGAATAAAAATTCTGATTTACAGCAGTATATTATCAGCAGTGTTGGGAATTATCTAGATAAATAATAAAATAATAAGAATATTTTTAAATACTGAAATAGCCCATAATTTACGAGAACCGAGTAGTGATTCCAAATTCCAATATTATTATAGTTAAAAAAGAAATGTTGACTGAAAAATGTTCAGTTTTATTTTGTTTTATTTGTATTCAAGTTATATTAAAAATTAAAATTTTATTTTATTTTAGTTGAGAAAATATATTAAGGATTTATTAATTAATAAATATTACCTAATTAGTAATTACTAATAAATTACATTATTTATAATATAATTTAAAAACAAATTATCTATTTTTTTATCTAGATAAATGTATGTGTATTTTTATCTTTATCTAGATAAAAAAAAATGACGTTATATTTTATATTATCTAGATAAATTTTGAACGAATTATTTGTAATCTTATCCAGATGATTTTTTGGTTATCTTTTCCCAACACTGCTCAATGCTCATAAGTAGCTATTTTAATAGTAGAAGAAAAATATTAAAGATATGACGTATGCTCGATTTTTTTTTCATAGGTGTAGTTAAAATGTTGATACAATTAGATATTTAAACGACGAATATTTATTTTAGTTAAATTGTTATAATTTAAACATTTTACTGTGGGTACCCACTTGAAACTATTAATGTATTTATTTTTTTGCTGTATAAACACAATACAATTTTCAAATGCAATTTTTTTGGAAAAAATTCCTGTAATCTATTTTACGTATAGTGTACTATTGTCTAATAGTAAAATAAATTATCTTTACAGCAGTAATATCATAAAATATTCTTAGTAATATTGTCTTAAGGTTGGCAGATTAACACATAAATTACAGAGATTGGGTGTCACTTGTCCACCTTTTTTTCAATTGTATTTTGGTGTTTGTTATTAATAATACATAAAATAGAAAACGATATTGAATTATTCTTTATAAACATTTATTATTTGTAATCAAAGCAATTTCGTGTAGGTGCAATACATAGGTGATCATAATACATAGGTAATCTAATTTTTATACAAATTTACAATTTACGCATTTACTTTATTAATAATACAATATACATAAAACAAAAACCGATGTTGAATTATTCAACATAATATACATAATATATATTTGGTGATTAATGGAATTTTGCGTAAGAATAATACTTGTGCATAATATATGGTTAATATGATATTTAAAGAAATTTATAATTTACATTTTTATTATTAACAATACATAAACATAATAGGTACATAGGTAATCACATTTTTATAGAAATTACAATTTACATTTTCATATATGAACATATCATACATATATAACATATATATACATATACATAACAATTTACAATAATTATTTAATCTGCAGTAGGTGTACTACAGCACAACAAACGCGCAAACAAGTTTTTCGTGCGGGACCAAATTGTTTAGCGTCTTTGCCGTTTTACCTTTTTCCCAGTTATCTCCACACAAGCAATTGGTGGCACGTCCACGTCGACTTGGTCCTGCTGGATTCCGGACTCGGTCGTTCGACCACTCGAACAGGACGGCATATTATTTTCATTTTCACGAACGTCACCGCAATATTCGGCATGGAATGATTCACGGCCACGACGACGTTAAATTCTGCACGGCCGGGCCAGCGCTCGTCGTCTAAATCCACGGATCGACTTGACGAAGACATCTGATGTCGTGCCGTTTTTTCAGTGATTTCCGGGTCCACTGAACTTTCAACGGCCGAACTCTGACGCGGCAAGTCCAGCTCACGAGCGACCAGTGCCAAATCTTGCACGCAAGCCGCGACCAGTCCCCGGAATATCGACCCCGTGATTCGGTCAACCAAATCGGACAATACCTTTTCCTCCGCCTCGATCGCCGATGCTGCGATGTTGCCGTAATGTAGCGCTTTCAGCCGCTTCGCGGCCATTGCACCGTAATATCTAGCTCGGATCGAAAAACCCTCGTTCGAATCAAGGGCGGGCCGAGTTGCTGAAATCGGCAAAGGCGTGACGTATGCCTGGCGTCTACGTCGTACCTTTTTTCCGGCGACCACCGGGACTATAATTTTAACAGCCGTATAATTCCGCAAGTCCCGCTCACGAGCGGCAAGTGACAAGTCCAGCACACAGGCCGCGACCAGCTTCCGGAATATCGATGCTGTGATTAGGTCCACCAAATCTGACGAAACATTTTTCTCTACCTCGATCGTCATTGCTGCAATGTTGCCGTAATGCAGCGCTTTCAATCGCTTGGCGGCCATAGCACCATAGTATTTTGCACGGGTCGTCCAACAACTACATTAATGTTTAACGATATTTTAAATTAGGGTAACAATTTAAAAATACACTTGGTCATTTATCAGGTAGGCAATCTACCTGCGGTAGATCGCGGACCCCGTGCTGTTTGTACGTAAGTGTATATGATTTAACTCTAAAGTATCAAAGCTATACTAAGTTTGTCGTATTCCGCCTATGGTGGATTAATATCATTATATATATATATATATATAATCATTTAATACAAAATCCTAATCTAACCTAACCGCACTAATATCAAATGAATAAAAAAAAAACTAAATTTAACCATTTTTAAATTAGTCTAATGTACACACAAACATTCATTTATATATATAATTATATATATATATTGACAAAAAATAATAATACAAATCAATATATTATTATAATACACTGTTGCACCACTGTTGTATTTATTACATCCTGATTTCCTACTTTTCCGATGAATTTTCCTACAATTTTCTTTCGTAAAAACCTTCTTTTGGCAATTACGAACATCTTAAAAAAAATTTGAGCCAAATCGGGTCCGGCCGTTCTCGAGTTTTAGCGAGACTAACAAACAGCAATTCATTTTTATATATATGTATAGATAACTGTAATTTTCTTCTATGGTTTGTTTATATTTGTTATATGCCCCAATACTGTAATTAATATTATATTACATTTAGACTCTCTTAATATATTTTATATATTGCACGTAAACATACCTACTATATACAACTAAAAAGCATAAAGAAATTAAATATGGAACACTAACATTGTTTAATAAAACTATAAAATTATTTCTAACGAAAAACCATCGCTTCGTTTTTCGGTTGAGAGATAATATTATATATAATAGTATTAAATAATCAACGAGAAAGGAGAGGGGGGTTAATCAGTTATGGCTGTTTCTTTGCGCAAAAGTTTATCAATACCTAAATAGAGTTTCATGAAAGTTGTACGAATATTATTCCTGTAATATTTCTAAATAAATTCAAATCGTAGAGCGTGACATTTGTATAATATCTGGTCGAAATTTTATGAATTTGTATTCACCGACGATAACAGAGGAGCAGAAAAGACATCACGTCCGTGAATTTAATATGGTTTTGATTAAATCCGTATCCGAGTAGGTAGTTCGTAGGTTGTAGGTAATATTTTTAAGCCACAATTCAAGTAAAATTAAAATATTTCAGACAATCTAAAAGAAAAAAATGATAACACGTACGAGTAATGATATCCACGTACCTATCGTTAATTATTTTTAGTTAAACATTTTACTTATAACCTTGTACGGAAGTTATCTTCATGCCACAAGATTGCATATTAAATAATATTTTTGTAAATAAACGAACACATTGTGTTCAGGGAATTAATAGAAAATTGTGGATTACACTGCACCGTGTACGCTTATACGGTGGTCGTATATAATTAGTCTTACTGTATTATATTATAATAGATAGGTATTTAAAAAAATGTATTTATTTATAATTATTAATGTATGGTCTTATAGTTTTATTGTTGGTATAGAACTAAAAATAAATTATAGGTACATATTAACTCTTAAACTACCAAAATAATCTTTAACACAAATTTGGTTCTTCCAAAAATTCCAATTAATTATCCCTGAAACATAAAATTAAAAATGATAAATAGTTTATAAAACGATTGACATTACATAATATTAAAAAAAAGAAGTTTGTTTTTTATAAATAGTCCAACATTTTCATTTAAAAAATGTGGGCAAGTGGGTGTCGCTCTGTTGTGCAGTAGGTTACAAGTTGGTTGCTGTAATGGATGGTGTTAAATTTGAATTCAATGATATAATATCATTATATAAGAAAAACGATTATGAGCGAAGACGGTCAGTCAGCCTATGATATTACTAAGTGTATTTGATTATATTATTGTGAATATAGTAATTTATATATAACCTATTTACGTTTAACCGTGTTTTAAATTTTTAATCCTTAGCTAAAAAAATTGAAAATTTTATACATTTTTAACTACAAAATAATTATTAAATTTTAAAATTGATAAATTTTGTGAAAATTTGAACTTCAAATGCTTACAAAAAAAAAATTGTGCCTATATATTTTTAATATTTTCCAACTGCTATTGTAATAATATATCAGGAGACTTGTATTAAATTTTCATGCATTTCTACACAACAAATAAAATTGTATTGACAATCATAGGAAAAAAAAATTAAAAAATTAAACAAAAAGATAGACAAACTTATGAGGAACCTTGTATTACATTTTATAATTTTAGATTAAAATAGATTAATATTTATGAATTTCTAACTCAAAATAATTTGCACATTTCGTGAATTTTACGTATTTTGTCAATATTTGAACTTTAAATAGGTACTCATAAAAAAAAAAATCGTGGATTTTTAATTTTTTATCTGTCTTTTAGACAATATACTAGGAGCCTTCTATTAAATTTGAACTATTTGGAAATTTTTACTTTTGACCCCCCCAAAGTACCAACTAATCACTTTTATAAGGTCTTAAAAGGTCTTAAAAGGTCAAAAAAAAAAAAACACAACATTGTAAAATCAATACATTCATCGCTCAAAAATAATCTAAAATCGTATATATCGGGTGATTGTTTTATCATCAAACATTGATTATTTCAGAAAGCACAAAGATTTTGAAAAAAAAATGTATGTACGAGTTTATCCCGCAAAATGTTGGTTCACTACTCCGCTAATCAAGACTTTAAATACTTACTTATAAGTTATAACTCATAAACTACTCATCCTAAATTCAAATTTTTGTTAATCGGCATACTCAAAAAAAATATTCTGCTTGCTTTCGAAATTAAAAAGGTAGGTATGTCGTTGTAATTTAAAAAAGTAAAAATTAAAACAATAAAAAATATTTAAAAATATATATTTTTTCAATATAAACGTTGCCATGTATCGACTTGGAACTATGTAAAAAATATATTTTCAAAAACATTAACACTTTTTGAATAATGAGTGTCCTACGTTAAATTAAACTCCTTGGTAATTTATTTATAATTTTTAATGTGTTTTTGATTATTATTTAGTGCACGGTGTAATAAATTTGAGTTCAATATAAAATATGTATAATGAATATTTTGAAAATTTAGTACATAATGTATGCACAAAAATATAGAAGAAAGGAATAGTTATCAAGGTATTTAAAAGTGCTTAATTAAAACTTTCAATCAAAAAGTTCAAAGGAAGGCATATTATTTACTGATGTGTAATGTGAATGTATTTTACCAGTTAAGGGCGTCGGAACCATTGCATTTTTTAGAAAAAAATAATGTCTTACAGGAAAAAATCTTACGCACTGTACAATAGTCGGATTTTGTTAATTTTTTATTTAAAAGAAGAGAATATTTTTCAGGTTGAATTAAAGCTCAATTTTTAAAATTATAATTATAGAAGCTGAAATAAGCATTTGAATATTCTTTTTTAAACGTGTTTTTCTACAAAATTTAGAGTAAAATGAAAATACGGCTTTTGATCCCACCTGAAAAATTTTCTTTTCTTTTAAATCATAATAAAAAAAAAACAAAATCCAACTATTCTACAGGACGTGAGAGTTTTTCCTGTAAAGACATTTTCGTTGATATAATACACCGTATAAACCCTCCCCATCCCTTAAATAGGTATCGAGCTGTAGATTAGTGGAAAAGTATTATAACTAAAAATAAAATGTAATTTTAAAGTTTTATAGAATTTCGGAAAATTGGAGAATCCGGCACCGACACCGTATTTCAATAACAACAATTATTAATACGAGGTATTTTCATGTTTTTATTGATTCCTGTGTTAATAACAATTTAAATTTAAATAAATTCTAGACGTGTATAATATGAAGTACAAAATTAAAAACCAGGACAAAATATTCTGTACTAAAATTTCCAACTAAAATATCCACCGTATGAAAAAAAACAACACATATAGAATTATAGAACAATTAAAACATTGAAAATAGCCTAAAAATAATTAAATTATTTCTGAGTATGATTGTCAATTTCAATAAAGTATCATGTCATTAACATTATTATTTTATACAAATAATTGATCGCAACATATTGTTATATAGGTACTTAGTAAATTATTATTATTTTCAATTTATAATTTATTGGAACTATTCAATCACAGCTAACAAAATATTTAATCCTTTTTTAAATGTGATTTAAAATTGTATTCAATATTTCATAATTATTATTTATACCTACTTTAAAAGAATAATATTAATTTTTTTTTTGTTCACTTGTACTTGTACTTGTTGTCCTATCCGTTAGATATTTTAACTTAGATTTATTTTAATACAGGATATTTTGTCCATTGGTATTTTATTTTCCATTGCACAAAACTCAAATGATTTAACGCATCACTAATTTACCACGTAGGTACCTACTTAGGTATATATTAAATATTATAATTTAATCGTAATACATGATATTATATTATAGTTGTAGGTATATACGCTAAGGTTCTGTCCCCAAATAAAACATTATTTATTGATTTCAGTAGCTAATAGGTCGTTAATGCAGTTTTTTGTTATACGCACTTGTAAATTATAACATAATATCATAAAGTTCGATTTATGATCTTTACGATAAAAACCTGTATTTGACCAACAATATATTCTATGTTGATAATGACTGCAGTGGTTATAACATACAATTTGATATCTATGAAACAACATCAAAATTCAATCGGTGGCCTGAAAAATGTAAATGCCTTTCTTTACCTAACGAACAAAAATGGCGATCAGTATAGTCGTAGCTAATTAATATTTATCTTTTTTTGTTATTGGGATTTATCACGATCTGGAAATTTGATTTTTCCTAACTTTCTTCCACCAAACAAACAAATTTTTCTATGTCCTCATTACAGTTTTGTTGTTATACATTTATAAATAAATTACAATAATATTATAAAGACCAATTTATTATCTTTACAATAAATACCTGTGTTTGACCTACGATATATTCTATTTTGATTATAACTGCAGTGGTTATAATATACAATTTGATACCTATGAAATAGTTTCATAATATCGAAACAACATCGAAATTCGATCGGTGGCCTGAAAAATGTAAAAGCCTTTCAGCACCCAACGAACAAAAACGGCGATCACTGTTTGTAGTAATATACCCATTTCCCATATTGTGCTACGCAACACAATATAATGGAGCACTTGGAATTTTAGTTTTTATATAAACGTCGAGAATGTTTATGACATTAATGTCGAATAAATTGTACGATAGAATAAAATATTTGTTTTACGAACCTTTAGTATATGGATACGGTAATAATAATACGGTATTATACTGCTATAGAAGTCCTCGTCGTTGTCAATACGGGTGACAAGACTTGCGTGAAGTTCGCACCCAGACTTAATCGTATCGTCATCAAACTAGTACCATTTTTTTTTTGCAAATTAATTGCGACAATTTGCAATACTATGATATAGAAACTACATTATAAATTATATTGTCGCTGTGAATCGTTATAATATAGCAGTGTCCAGCAGTATACATGCAAAAGTATCCATACGTAAGAATCTAAGCTTAAGTTAACGTAAGACTACGTTTTTATCTAGATAATACAATATGTGAATATTTTCAATTACTCTTATATATTATTTATACAAACAATTTCAGTAAGCATACCTAATATTTTATCTTTTAGAAATTTAAAATTAATTATACCCGAAAAAAACTACCTATAATCTATAACCTATAAAATAAAACTACCTACACCTAGACCTATAACCTATAACCCATTAATTTAGGAAATAATAACCTAATGTCCTAATCAATACATAGCACATAATATTATGAACACCTACCATTCATTTTCTACTGAAAATGGTACGCATAGTTCTATATGTGTGTATTTATTTATTATTTGTAAATGTAAAAAACCCAAAAAATACTAACCCTTTGAAAAATAACGAAATATTAAAACAAGTTAGGTTTCACCTAATAAAAATGTTTACAGATGTATAACTCAAACTTATACCTAAGCATAAAAGAAATACAATTAATATGATAATGATTATAATGGCAACAATTAATATCGACAACGGGGTATAAAGCTAAATTGTGCTTGAAATAAAAATAATTAATGTGGTTAGCAAGTTTTTTCACTAATGAGAGATCTCCGGGGAAAAATAATGCTGAACTATAATTAATAATATTGTACAATGAAACGCGGAATACAATATATTTCTATCTAGTACTATGATTATTTATAAAAACCAATCATTGAGACTTGAGCATAATTATAATTATTTTATACTCAGCTGGGACGTTCCTATATTTATCTGCCTAAACGATAAAATGAAAAATGAATGACAATTCGCATACAATTATCGATGATCATTAAATAAATTATAAAATACCGAGAAGGCAATATTAACTGTAATAATGATAACATAAATACAAATCCCTACTCATATACACATATTTCCAAGAAAAATGTAATAATATTTTATTTAGTGAATATAATATATAAAAATAATACAATTATAATTGCAACAAAAGCAATAACAATATTATAAGTTAGGTAATCGAAATTAAGAATAATTAAAGATGAACTTGGTATCTTTATCTATGATTTAAATGAAAATTAGATACTAATTTTCCTCTTTATTCAGGGATGAGACAAATATATAATAGTGTGTATCCAGAAAACTTATCTAGATATTCTTCAATAACGATTATAAATTAAGATCAATTTATACACAATGCGAGAGAGATTTGTAGATTCCATTGAAACACCATTTTATGATAAAAGGTTATTGATTCCGTCGGCTACTCTTCATACTTCATACAATCTGTGTGGAAAAACCTCAGCCAAAGGGTTGTGGTATGACTTTCGTAGTGAAGGTAAGATGGTAAATATTATAACACCCGATCACTGATGGCCACCATGTACATCTTGTGTCACTCGTAGCTCTTTCTTATATTATAAGCTTAGCTTCTTGCTAGAAAGATGAAATCAAAACAAAAACTTACCGATTCTTTGACGATTAAAGGCCGAGGAGGATCTCGGTTTTTCATACTTCAAACAATCGATGAGATCGTTGAATGATGAATGGTATTAATGTATTATAATATTTGTTCTAAACTATAACTAGGTAATAATATTATGCGTAAGTATATTGGGTGATTCGCCAAGCATGCTTACTCCAATGTTTTCCTTTAATAATGGACCTATTTAAATTCTGATTTTTGGAATTTTTAAATGTATTTAAACACCATTTCTTCAATTGTTCTACTTATGGAGTAATGATACAAACTTTTGTTTTTCAAATCAGTACCCCCTACCCTCCTCTCCACTTTTAACTGTAACTGATATAATTAATACTGAATATTATTTGAAAATGTTCACGTACTAAATTTAAGATTCTAACGAGTAGTTTCTCAGTTATTAAAATGTTCGTACTAAGGAAATATAGTCATTAAGAATGTTTTTACAAAAATATAAAATATGCAATATTAGATCTAGTATATTTATTATACTTAGGGCATTTTTATAAATTATTATAATTATTATATTGATGGATTAATATTAATCACTAAAATGTTCAAATCACCCTAGCCCAAGCTCAGTGGCGTCATTTGGGGGGGGGGGGATTTGCCCCCTTTTTCATTAGCGGGCCGCTGTCGGGCCGGGTATGGGCTAGTTTTAGGCCTTTATATAGTAGCTAATAGGTAATATATTTAAGTAACCTCTACATATATGTATTAATTATTTAGTTATTGTTATCTCTCAAAAAAATGGGTTACATACCTGTATGCTTATTAACCTTTGATACTAACTAGTAAGTATACAATTATGTATAAGGAGGGTATTTGTATTGAGATAAAAATGCAATATTGTAATGTAATGTAAATGTTAGCGAGCTTTTTTTTTCAGTTTTATTTTGGGCCGATAAAAAATGTTGCCACCCCTCTCAAAAACTGAAATGACGCCACTGTTCTAGCTTATTCTCGTCTTCCGAATACGTTGTCGAATTGTAGTGACTACCTACTTCTCAATATCTAAATTACTATTATGACATAATACTATAATCAATACTTAAATTTAAGGGGTACAAAGTCCTTTTTGTTTTTAAAAAATCTTTGTACGTACCCTTCTAATATTATAATACATTTAAATATTCAGGTACGCACTTTATTTTTACACTTTTGCGACCCCCTTGTAATTTTTTTCCAAATTCAAGCAATGGCCAAATTATTATATCGCAGAGTTTGGTTACGTTGAAAAGTTACTTTGAGAATATAGTAATGTAGTTATGACATAATAATAATAGTATACTTTTATAGGTAGAAGGTAATAGGTATAAGGCAAGTAGGTTCACCCAACTACCCATGTGAATTGCCAAAGTAGTTGTACTTGAACGGTTTCGACAGTGCAATTTCAGAAAACCACTGTTATAATGTTTTTATAACGCATTTCCCAATTATAGCGTATAATATTATTATAATGTATTGCGTGCCATGTGTACTTTTTGGACCTTTCGCATACCCCGTGTAACCACCGTTACCTACTCCAAAAGACCGACGGTAACCGACGCTCTTCACATCGTACGTTTCGATTATTTGTTTTTCTTCGGCCGGCATTATTACAACGGTGTAATATCACCGCGCACACGCCCACTAGTTTTCACTGTGCAGCGCCGATATAGGATGTAAAAGCGTGGGGAAGCGGACGAAAAATTACTCTTAATTACGGTCCGAACTCGAAATAAATAAATAAAAAATAACCCCTCCCCCTCCTTAAATGCGCAGGGGAAAGGTGAAACAGGGTTCGGCGGTAGTTGCGGCCGTTGTAGCAACAATATTAAAACGGACGGTAAAAAAAAAGAAAAAGAGATTCGCCTGTTATCCTCTCACCGCGTTCGCTTCTTCTGCGCCTCCACCGCCTCCATCACCACCGCGTATTGTCCGATTAATCTCTTACAGGACATTTGCCAAGGTTTCATTTCCTCTTTCAGTATATTAAAACGCACATCCGCTGCCGGGTGGTTATACTGTGTCCGTATAGGTTTTTATTTTATTTTATTTTATTTCACTGACCAGCCACTAAATTATTATTCTTCCGTTGTAAATATTATACTATACACACACACAAATATATACGTATATAATGTTTTTGCGAGCGTGGGTGTGTGTGCAAAGCCATTGTTTTACGTCGGACGGCGGTGGTGAAAGGGAAGGTATAAAAGAAACAATAAATCCGTGTTTTCGCGTCGGCTGCCTGCGGCTGTAAACAATAATATTCATCCGTGCCCGGTAGCCTATGATAAAATTGTACAACAGGTTGATAACCGCACTGTGGTGCCATTGGTGCCGATATTAGAAAGGCGCTCGTCGAGTCGTCGATCCGAGTACAGTGATACGTGGGTACAATGTAATTGAAAGGACTACCTACCTACTATATATTGTGCGAATCAGCGGTGGCCAGCATTTTTGTCGATAAAAAAAAGTCGATAAAGGATATAAAAGAAATCACAGTTTAGTGAAAAAAAAAGATAAAAAGTAGGAAATAATTTAATTACATATTATTATTATTATTTTCTATCGAGACCAGTTTATATTCTGTGTCGTTATTTACGATGACGTTGACAGCGATGGCTTAAAGGTCGGATCATCTACACTGTACGGACACCTCGTCAAGCGAAGGCGAATTTAAAAGTAGACGTTTTCACGCGCCAATAACCTCGTCCAAGTCGTGCACACAGTTATATAACGTATAGCGCTGCAATATAAAAATATTGATTATATAATATTTTTAAATTTTCCACAAACATTTTTTAAGAAACACACGTTATTATAATATAGTATAATAAGTACTAAAATCTCGTACACAAATACGAATCGATGGAAAACAACTTTACCTACCTATGTGAATTTAGGTACCTACCACTCTGGTAAACCGTGAAAAAATCCACTCGTCTTGTCGCAGTTCAAAGGATTTTTACGCACAGTGAATGTCAAATATATAAGGCCAACCGGGCTTTATAAAAGCGTACCTAATGTTATAATAATATTGATTGTATAATGTTTTTAAATTCTCCACAAACATTTTTAAGAAATACGCGTCATAATATTATTACAAGCACTATAATATATCGTATACGAACACGTGCTGGATAATACGAATCGATGGCTAGCTGTATATTGACCGTCGACCGAAGTTTATCTACCACTCTGGTATACCGTAAAAAAATCTACTCATATCGCCATGCTTCAAAAGGTTTTTACGCACAGATTGAATATCAAATCTTTATGGCCAACCGGCCTTAGAAAATCGGAATGTTATAATAATATCGATGATATTATATTTTTAAATTATCCACGAACATTACGAAATAATGTTATAATGAAATACGAAATACGTGTCATAATGTTATAACAAGCACTATAATATATCGTATACGAACGCTTGCCGGGCAACGCGAATCAATGGCTAACCGTATATGTTGACCGCGGCCGAAGTTTAGCTACCACTCTGGTTCACCGTAAAAAAGTCCACTCGTGTTGTCAAAGGATTTTTAAGCACAGAGCGAATGTCAAATCTATAAGGCAGGGCGGGGTGAAGGCATAATTTCTATAACTAATTTGTGACGTCACACTTGTGCCACTGGTCCGTGACCACCGGGCTGCAACGATGGACCTGATTTAACAGCCACATAAAACCCCATCATTTTAATGGAGAATTTAATTAAATTTATGTAGTTTTACTTGTTGTAGGTAACTACTGGTCGGACGACGAATAGGACGTCCGCATCCTTTTTTTCCCACTATGCATTTACGTTTTCCATAATTATTATTCGTTCAGTAGGTACTGTACGTACAACGATATTGGCGTGTAGTTTTAAATCAATAAAGGTATGCAATTCTACATATTAATATATAACCATAGGCGCAAATAGCGTTTGAGATTTGGGGGGGGGGGGGCTAATAGGGCTAATAGGGCCTTACTTTGATAATATTGAATAAGCTTAAAACAACATGTAGGAAATGTTTGGGGGGCTATAGACCTTTTTGTGGGGCTTAGCCCCTAAAGCCCCCCTATTTGCGCCTATGTATATAACCCAAATAAGCTCGTTATAATAAAATTATGTCAGGTGGCAGGTGGCAGGTCTTCAATTTTTTTTAATATGGAGATGACTACTTCTCGGCATTTTACTAGATCGATGTGTAATATAGTTTGATAATTTCGTTACCTATTTAAATTTTCAGATAAGATTTTATGCTCATTACTCATATGATGTTTATTGAAACTAAAAATATGCTAATTACTAATAAATTACTCTAAGCCAATCACCTCAAACTTATTTATAATATAATAAATTACAAAGTAATATATATATATATGCAGGGCGATTCACTAACCATACAAAATAAATTGCATTCTGATTGGACGTTTATTTGTTGGTATCGTGTCATAACCAAGTTGTAACCGAGTATACCGAGAATCGACTACAGTTTAACTTTTAACCCAATATGATTACCAGTCATTACCAGCATAGTTACCGTGCCCACGCCACGACACGACACGATACTGCGAATCCAGCTTAACTCTTATGTAACCGGCACAACCTCATCCTCCTATAGGTAGACGCGATAGTGGTATCAAGTCAGTATCGGTTTTCATGGACTGGCGGGGGTGGAGAAAATTTAGATATTGTTCGGTTAACCATGGTAACATTTGGTAATAATAACGACTAGATAATCCGGAACGAATTATAAGTATATTAAACACCATAATTTAAAATATTTAGAGTTTTTGTATGCTATTTAAGCTGTTTTAAATCACCATATATCGATACAAGCTTTTTTGTTTTCAGATTAATATCACATTTTTGTATTGTACTACGGTAAAATGATATATGATGATATTTTAGAGAATGAAAATCCATCGATATGAAAATTTGAACGATTCAAATTCATAACTTTTATTTTATTTTCGATTCCTGTTCTAGGCTAAGAACTTGTATTTTAAATATTTCATGTATAATTTGTATTCCATATGTAAGTATTCAGTTATTTTCTTAGAATGTTAATTTAACGATAATTTTGTTCTTCACTTACAGCATGGCGTGTTATATATTTATTTATTTAATAAATTCCTATGATTATTATTATGATGTTTCAAACTTTTTTGTAAACTTAGAACAAAAGCATTAAGTACACATGATACAAGTTATAATAGGTTTAAATAATATATTGGATTTATGGTTATTTGAAAATTATAGTAAATTATGAACAGATTCTTCAAAAATATTTTATGTATGACATTAGTAAGTTAGTATATGACATAATATATTATGTTCTGTATTTAAGGTACAAAAATATTTTTAATGTTTCAATTTAAACGGTTTTTCATGAAAAAATTAATTTTAAAAGTTAAATGTATCAATTATTCGTGGTTTAATGTCTTGTCTTAGTGATATTATTTTAATTTCTTAAAATTCAAAATTAATTACTTGAATTTGTCAATCGATTAACAAGTATTTAATTAGAGTATAGGCAAAAAAATATTTCATTACTTACCTATTTCTGTAAGTATATTTTAGGGTTTTAAGAGGAGTACTCCCAAAGTATAATCATTTAGAATCATTTTAATTAAAAATAGTATCTAAATGGTACATATGTAAGGTCTTATTTTTTTCTTTTTCTCTGCTAGTAGCTTGTCTACGTGCAAGGAGCTCACAAACTATTTTAAAAGAAATCTCAGCTGGTAATTTTTAATCGGTTTCCACTCAGAATATAAAGTTCTTAGCAAAGCAAGACATTTATTTATTTTTCATTGGTCTTAAAACGAAGATCGAAACTCACTACAACTGCTCGTGTTAAAATAGTAAAATTTTAAAAGTTAGGTACTTACATTTTTATTTCAGTTAGAAACAATGATATTTTTTCTGTTATTCGAATAAAAACCGTATGTCCGTATAAATATAATAAATAACAATACATGTGTATTTAAGAAAAGTATATATTCTTGAATATTATAAACTTTTAATTAATTCAACTTCAGATAACATAATATTATTCTTCGTGCATCCTAGTTGAATAAAATTACAATCAATTTTTAGTTTAAATGGACTTGGTATTTAGGGATTTATTAGACAACTAAGATTTGACAAGTAAATGTGGTTTAACAATGATATAATAGTACACTTCTTATTCTAAAGTTATTTGCTGAAAAATAATTAAGTTTTAATATTTATGTGAGTTTCAATGACACTTTAAGTGAACGACCACTAAATAATTTTAAAACAAACTGCATGAACGCACAGATTAATAAATTGTTCATTATTAGGTCAAATTCTGGTTTGGGTTCTATTTGAATTAAATTTATGATGAAGCAAACTAGTCTATTATAGGATAAAGCTGTTTAGTTTCTTAAAATTAAATTGTAAGCCCAATATAGACACTATCCAACTAACTTAGTAGTAACTATAATTATATTTAGTGCTAACTGATAAATTAAACAATTATCTGCCAGCTCAAAGTAAGATTGATATAGTCATGAATTATATGAGGTTTTAATATAACTAAATTGAATCTTTAAGCATTTAGTAATATTATTAGGATTGTAAAATTGTTATTGTGATAAGTTTAAAAGTCTATCGTGGTGTAGCTACCAGTGATATTATAGAATTAAAATTACTTTTAGTACTACATTTTTGTCCCTATTACATAAATTACCATAGGACAGACATTTCAATTATTTTACAGTGATTTTTAAAATGATTAAATTTTTAAATTTGAGAAAATATTTTTAAAAACGACATAAATTATGTAAGTAACTATAATTATTGAAAACTGATCCATGATCAGTAACACAACAAGTTTATAATGATAAATATTATATAAATTAGTTTTATTAGTTGTTCAAATTTAAGTATTAATTTTGACAATATAAGTAACTATAACCTACCTTGTTTTTTTATAAAAAAATAAATATCGTGACTTTATCAATACAGATTCCATATCAAAATGTGACAGTCATTAAATTGTTTTCATCCATAAAATTTTATATATTTTAAAATGTTGGACGTTGTCAGTGTTTTAATATTAAAGTTTTAGATACAATTAACTTTATTCAATCATCTCTGAACTTCGAGTAGGTATTCTGTAGGTATTGAAGTATCTTACATTATTTTCATCAAAAATAAAATTAGCTCTTACATTTTGTAAAAATAAATTATGCAATGTAGTCTATACAGTTTAATTAAACATAATTGTAGATTCTGAGCGGAGCGAGGGATCTATTGGTTCTACAATGGTGTTTACTTTTTTTTTTATCCTGTATACAAAATTTCTACCAGAAGGAGCTCTTTGATTTCAACATATAGTACCTTATCTTTTAGCAAATTGGATCAAGATGGTACTTTAAAAAGGTCATTTGTCGATTTTCTCAATATTTATTTAATGACACAGGAAAAACCACCGACGAATTACGAAAAACCGCTAAAAATGAGATTTTAATTTCTGGCGCTTTGTTTATCGCCATAGAAACGAATAAAAATAAAAATAAAATAATGATTTTAGTTATTTTGTTATAATTTATAATATTAATTCAACTTACAGGCTATAATAAAATATAATAACAATATAAAATTCCAGACTGACAAACCGTTTCTGCTCTTAATCGTTTTTCGTATACAATGATATGATATCATTGAATTAAAATTTATTACAATCCATTATACAGTGACCAACTTGTAACCTACTGTACAGCAGAGCGACATCCACTTACCCGATTTTTATTATTATTATTATTATTTTCATAGGAAATAATATTTTTATTTTGTGAGTTAAATTATATTATTATTTATTAGGTATTTCTAATATCTACGTTATTATTGACGTTATAAACGATACCCACTTTATTAGAAGGTGCTTAAACTTAACAGTATAGCAACTAGCAAATACAATCTAAGATTAATTATAGACATATCATACTCATTTGTTCATCATTTCATAATATTATGGTAGCCACTAATTCTAAGTAAACGTAAGCCGTAAAATCGATTTGATTATAAATTGTACTGTAATTGATAGTAGCAGAGTAAATACCGGAAAACTAATTATAGAATTAATAACATAATGTAAGAAACCGGAATCACTAAATACCTTATTGGATTAAATTAGAAATAGTGAGATAATTTAAGCCAGTATATTACTGTATATGAAACAAGTATAAAAAACAAGTTATCAACCTTAAAACAGTTTTTATACTTTTTAAGCTTTGAGAACCAATCGGATCACGAAATATACCGAGAACACAAGTTCAAATAATATCGTGTTTGTTTATAATAAATTATTGTTTTTTTTAATTTGTGTAACTACATGATATAATATTATGTATACCTTTATATTTTATAAGCGTAAATTTAAAAAATGTATTTCTACAAACTGTATAAAATTGCACGACTAATTATTTTATATACTTACGTTCTTTGTTCACTAGCTTGAATACGAAATTAAGCGATAAATATTTAGTATTCCACTGGTATTGTAAATAAATAAACACTGAAAGTCTTTGAAATATTATTAAAAACTTGTATAACTTATTTTATTATTTACAAGACGAATAATGCATAAATGTACAATCGATCAAACTGCCGCGTACGGTGACGTTTAGTGCATAAACAATAGGTAGGTAGCTAAAGATTAAGTAAACAAAAATTTAATGAGCAATATTTAAAATAAAATACTGAACATAAAATCGAAATCATACTTTACAATAAAACGTAAAATATACATTTTAAATATAATTTTTTATAAATTATAATGCAATTTTGGTACCACAACAAGGTTTAACTTCTTGTCTAAAAATAATTAATAATATTTCTGTTTATCAATACACAGATATCTGAAGGGTTCATATGCAGTTTTAATGAAAAATGTTCAAACTTTGTGACACACCGTAAAATAATTTAAAGGATAAACACTATGCACATTGGCTTTTCTGTATAATCTTTATGTGTAATCGGGAGAAAATTAACTTGTGTTCCAACATTTGTTTTTTTCATTTTTACATGAATAGTATTTTTTTAGGGAGGAGCAAAATATTATAAACAATATGTTTTACTTATCTTGTTTAAAAATGTAGTGAAAGATAAAGTGACATCCTTCTACCGCTTAAAATAATATATCGATAATAAAGCTATACATGTGAACACTATAGTAATCATCGAAGTTTATCAGAACTTAGTTCCATTTGTTTTAAATTTATTGGGTTATGTGATTATTTAAATAAAGTAGAATGCGATCTAAAGAATTATTATGCCAGTAGTATGATAAATGAACATCAAAAAGGAAACCAAACAGAACATTTCGAGAGAAGAGAAAATTTGTTTAAACCTATGTATTTATATAGCTTATATTAAGCTATATATTGATAGCTTGGATAAGTGCGTCATTAAAAATTGCATCAGCGTGGTGAACACTGTGTAAAGTGAAAACATAGTTGTTCAGTCAAAGGAACTTAGAAATAATTGCAATGTGGAAGACAAATCACAAGATTTGAATTCACTGAATGTATGGTCGCTTTGAGATTTGAAAAGATATTAGAGGGGATAATTATTTATTAATACACAGCAGATGGCGATCAGCATAGGAATCAGGGCTGATAAGAAGAAGCGATGAAACTGTTATAGAAAGACAATTGTAATCGGTGTAAAATATGTCAAGAAGACCTCAGCTTTCATTAAAATGCCGGAAAAAGTTAAGGTATGACTGTATGAGAGTAATGAATGAGTAGCACGGGGAAAAGGTAGCTGAGATGACACCAGATACCTACAGTAAGGTCTAGGTAGAATATAGACCAATTGATTTGTGAATTGTGGCGGTTTGGTGGTTGATGAGCATAACTTTTAGTACCGATACTATCTATACTGTATAAATAAATAAATAAATTAGTAATTTACATAAAACGCATACAGAAAAATAATATTCAAACGCAAGCATTGTGGTTTAAAAAAAGATGCAATATCACTTGTATACTGTAGTATACAAAAAATTAGAATTTAAAACGGGAGGCATAATTATATCATCCCTGCATCCTCTCCGTCAAATGTCAATGGGAAACTGCTCCCCTTTACCTTCCGAATTACGCCTATGTGGATTTTTTTTTAACCTACCATAGTATAATAATGATGTTTAATTATTTTTTTTCAGACTTACAATTTGAACGCTCAAATCGGTGAATCGTCAGCATGTGCTACCGCATTATTGTGTGGTGTAAAAGCCAATTTCGAAACAGTTGGCTTGGATGGCAATGGAAAGTTTGAAAACTGTTATTCTAGTTTTGGGTCTAGAGTTGACTCATTGGCCTACTGGGCTCAAAAGGAAGGTACGTGTTATTTTTTTGTTTAGAAATGTTCGTCCTATAGATATTGGGTTTTATAATTTATCAACTTATAAAGTTATATTATACTAACTTAACTATATTAATTCAGTGGAGAGTATTGGTAAATTAAAAATTCAATTATATTATTTTAGACTTATACGAATTTCTGGAGATTTATATAAGTTTATTGTTATAGGTAGTTCGTGATCTTGAACATAATAAAACAATACACTATTATGTTATATTGTATAACATAATATAATAAAAACAACATAATAATGATGTGCTATTACATATATTTACTTCTAATCCTAGCTAGTTCGAGAACTCTGAAATTGCATAAACTATTATGTTAGGTAAATCTTTCCGTAATATAACTTTCTTCGTTATATTGATCACCACGTCTTGTTGTCCAACAAAGTTTATTCAGTATATTAAAACTGAATTAATTAAATTTGCTTCAATAACCCGCTAAGTAGTTTACACAGTAGTCTACTGAAGATAATTAATTTACCATGTGGAGTTCATATTGTTTCAATAGTTTATTTTTTACAATGGACACGGTTTAAACAAATTGGTAGGCTCGTCGATGATATTTTTAACATCTATATATAATATTTAAGTTGTAATCACTAATAATAATAATACAATTAGAGAAAAATAAAACACTCATTTAAAATATTATAACAAAACAAACAGTTGTTAAATATTAACTATGGACATCGGCTCTATTTTAACTTATAAATCCAATTAAGTTTGATATAATATTATTATTATAAGCACAATAAACACTTAATGTGCCATAATGATGTTCTGATTACTTTAAGAACTTTGGAGTAAGACACATCCACTGCTTAGAAATAATCAATACATTGAGGAGTAACACCCTGTATAATTTGTCCATACCGTTAAATAATATTTTAACCATCGGTTTTCTATAGCTTAGAGCTTTTTTATGCTTAATAGTGGACATAACAACACAGTCGTTTTCTACAACATGATGGATTTGGGTACTAGGCACTGAAGCATGAAAGTCATAAAAGCTGTTAAAGATTTATATTTTAATAGAATTATATCTAATGTCGGATGACAACAAATTTACGCCACTTTTACACATAGGTAACAAACAATCGATCTTACAAACACGTGACTGTATTGTCTTGTATCAAAAGGGTTTATATTTAGTAATTACTCAAAAATCAAAATTTGTACTGAAAATACAATAAGACAGAGAAGTCCGATTGCGGGCCAAATTAAGGTAGCCGAATTTCCCAAATTATAAGTATCCTGATATCGTCCAAACACACATTAATTTATAAAATAATTATATATTATTGGTAAAATATAAATAAAGTTTTACAAACATATATTTTCATTAAAATGCATCACAAATAGTGTATAGGTACCTACATGCAAATAGTTTAGTTCATAAAAGTCAAAATAATTTTACAATAAAAAAATATATGAAATAAAATAAATATGAAATTATATATAAACAGAACAATAATATTAAAATACTTATAACTCGACAAAAATGTTATGTACCAATAATACCTCATAATAGAATAATAATTTTTTTATGGAACAATTTAATAATTTATTAATTACTTAATATTCGAGTCAATAAAATATAGTCAAGTAAAAAAAAAGTTTTATTTTGACTAACTCAAAATTACATATTACCTTGTTTTTTAACTTTTCAATTTGAATTTGTACCTACACATTTTTGTTTATATTTATATCAAAATATTTAATACGTATCGGGTGCAATCGGGGTATTTATTTAGTTTTAAAAACCACTGAAAATAGTATTTTCTACCTATAGTATGTACCTACAGGCTCAATCGAGATAGGTAATAACTAATAAGGTTACTTTGCCTAGATATAGAGAACTTGCGTAAAAAAATATATCGGTAAATTTACCAATAAAGTGGTAAAAATGATAAAATAGAATTTCTTAGAACAAATCTTTTTTATTAGTAATACGATTGTTTACTTCTATTGTTGTATTCTTGACAAATGTAGTTATTTCTAATAATAACAATAAATAACTAAAAATGTATCTATTGATCTGTATCAGTAAATATATTATGAATATTTAATTAGGTATTCATAATACAATTTATAAATAATTACAATTAACACAGCATTTCCTTTATTTGTTATGTTCAAAAGTCAGAACATTTATATTTATTTACTTTTACCTATTACTTATAATTATACAGTCTTGAGGAAATAGAAAATATGATTAGTATAATAATTATTTTATTGGTATTTATTATCAAGTGATAAAAAATGTATCTCTTTGCAATTCGGGGTTGGCGTTTTCGATTGCATTTGATTAGAGAGGCACAACAGTGTTTGCAGAGGTAAAAATAATTTTTTGGTAAAAAAAAATTACCGTAAATGTTAACCATTTTTTTACCAGTAAGTTATTTTTTTACCCCAAACACTGTTATGTTGCTCCTCTAATCAAATGAAATCAAAAACGTCTAATTACATGCAGATAAATGTACAGCACTCACATCTCTACTTTGGACCACAATCAGGCGACGCCCCAATATAAGAAACCAAGGTTCGTTATAATGTTTTATCGTACTGTCTCGACAATATCGACCACGAGTTTTTTATTTCTTCATTCATACATATTAAAATATTAGTTATGTTGGTGGGTATTTGAAAGATAAAAATCAATTGGATATTAAATCATAACAATATCAAGACACTTAATTTCCATTTTAAACAACATTTTTTCAAATTATTAACGAACGTGAAAAATGTATTATTGTTGGTTCATAAAGTCGCACATTTACATTTAAATACATTCATCTATCGTTACTAAATGACATTCATAAATTAATGAATATATTCCCATATAATATTAGTGGTTTTTTTTATGTATAAAATAATATTAATCATTGATTAACAATAATATTTAGGTAGGTACTAAAAAACAGAGAGAAATTAATCAATCATGCATCTTAAATACCTACGTATTTAATTTTTTCAATTATAGTTTAGTTAATAGTTATTACGTGAATGAAGTAGGTATAGGTATTATGAGGAAACTACCAAGAGTAAAAATAATAATATATTTATGTAGTGAAACATATTTAACAACAATTTATTTATAAATTTATTGAATTATAATTTAAATACCCATGTACAGTATATAAACACTTTTAAAACCTTACAATTTATTAATCTTATTACGCAATTAAACATTTCATCATACTTGCATTCTTTTTTTTTTATTTGAATTAATTGTTGCATATTAATTAGTAATTACTATGATCTACTGTAAAATTAATAACATTCTTTTTTACTCTTATTCTTAAAATATATCATTGACAATTTCTATGCAACTCTAAATTCTCATTTTAGTAATATAAATATTTATGATTTCTGAATTGAGAAAAATAATATGTTTTACAATTAAAATTAAAAATTGATACCTACCTATGTGGATACATTCATATAATTACCAATTGAATATTATGTTTACTAAATTATTTAGCAATTTAAAATTAAAATAAACCGTTGGTACTTGGTAAATGTAATAATTGGAATGTAATAAGTAGGTACCTATATTGAATTAAAAACAAATTTAAATACAAATCATATTATATTTTTTTTTCCAATTAGTAATTTCAAAATAATGTTACATGCACATTATGTAGGGTAAGGTAAAAAATAATGATCTAAAAGCCTTATATTTTGGATACTGCAACTATAATGCAGATATTATTAATAATATAATTAATATACATTTTGTTTATATTTTTTTTAATATTTAATGTTCAAATAATTTATTACAATAATCATATGTAAGACGTAGGTACAGAACATTCACGTACCACATGCCAGTTAATTAATGTGTGTTTTTATGATTTGAGATTATTTTTAATAATATTATATTATTGAGTAGTGTGTATAACGTGAGTACAATTAATAAAATTAAATTGCTTACTATTTTAGTATTTACTAATTATAATTTTCTCCTCTAAATCAGCCTATTTTTAATTTTTTGTACAAATACTAAAACTAAAAAAAAAATCCTTAAAATAATAATAATAATTAATAGCATTGTGATATTATAATAAGTAATAATACCTGTATTGAAAATAGGCCCGTAGTCACGGAGGGCAAGGTGGAGCATTTTTGCTATAACCAAAATTTGGTTAGTCTCACTTGAATATTATTTATTTAGCTACGGGCCTGATTTAAAAGTTTGATTTACGCATTTAACCACCACAGTACCAAACTATAATTGTTATTGTATCTAAATACAAAATAAACATACATCAGGGGCGTGCTCACGGTGCGGGGTGAGGGCGACATACTTCTCACTTTGGCTTATTTTTTCCATATAAAATATATGATAAAGCAATGAAAGTATACTTACTACCATATAACGTGGTTTGAGAGTAATCAAAACTAATCCCCCCCTTTCAAAAAAGCTGAGTACACCACTGACATAGGTTGTAGTAGTGAAATAATTTAATCGAAATAGCAGTCCAGAAAGCGTTTGTATATATAGGTAGCTCTAGAAATATATTACAACACGAAAATGTCATAATAACCGCAATATAGGCTGGTTATCTGGTCTCTGTGATTGTAGGTCGTTGTGGGATAGAAAGAAAAATACGATAGGTAATCAGATTGTAATATATATATAAGAGGTTACCATATGGATTTAACCATGTGTAATAATACGAGTACCACCATGAGTACCTCTGAGCCAGATAATATTGTTAAAACGAGATTATGGCCAATAAATTGTGAATTTATTAACTTTGCTAAATAACAATGAAACAAAGATTATTTTATTATCGATTATCGATTCACCGTCCTAGCTACAAACGAATAATAATAATAATATAAATTTACCTCTACAGTTAGTACCTAAAGTTGGGTTGTCTCGACATTATTTAGAATTGGAATTGTTTTGGAATATCCGAAAAGAGATGGACGTCTGACACACAGTAATAGAATATCTAGTGTTTTTTTTTATATATTTAACGAAAAGATATCAATTTCGACTTCGTTTAAGAAGGTCTGTGTATATAATATAATATAATAATGTGAATGTGAATTAACTTTAAAGTTAATGGACTCTGGTGACCATGTGGTTTTTATGTAATTTCAGCTAGGGTATTTTTGTTACGACGACAAGAACATTTGGCATTTAAATATTTGAATAGGAAATGTTGGTTAAAACGTTTTCAACGGGAATATTTCAGCTATTGTACAAACAACTCTTGGTTTTGCGTTTTTTACTTCTTTTAATGCGGGCTGTGTGCTATCTTTTAGTAGTCCATACTGATTTCTACATAAGTATGACGGTTTTAATTTACTGAGGTTGAATAATGTCGGCAAGCTAATTATATTATGTTATATAGGCTGTAGCAAATATAGTAGTCAGGTATATAATATTTTATTATGATGTTTACAAAAGACTTAGACACGAGCTTAAGATACGTGTCGGTTTGAAGTTGTTCGTAGGCCGCATAATTCCGTTTTAATGACAATACGCATGTTTTATAATAACTCGCTCTTGAATGATGTTTACAATAATTTGGTTTACCGTTAAGTTTCCATATTTCGCTACCAACGACTCTGATAGTCATATCTACGTTCGTGTCATGACATAGATGATTCTCTTCAGGTCCATTCGCCTGTACTTTTCTCGATGTTAAAATAATATTAAATACGTTATAATAATTGAATATATGAATATGTATATTATTATTACCTATAAGATGTATTTTAGGTTTCTAGAAGTTTGTTTAGAACACCACGTATACCTCTGTTGTGTCCGCCCGTCCATTAGTAAGTTACCAGTATATAGTTACGATTGTTGATATTAATAGAATATAGATAATATGTATTTATTGTCCATAGTCGCTGTACATATTAAATTGTACATGCAATTATAATTCGTGTTTTGTTAAAATACGTTTAGAACGAGCTTCGAAGAGTGAACTTTCCTATTTTGCTTTATATTATGTATGTCATTTTTATTTATATAGTTTTCATTAATTTCAGTTCAAGAAGCCGGACGAGATATTATAAGAACAGGTGTGAGGATTTTTTTTTTGTCTTCCCAATCACGATTCGGTATTGTCATGGTGTACTATTCTGATATCAATCTGAAAAGCAACTATAATTCACATTAAATCACATTAATTTAAAATCACATTATAAAATAAAACGAATTGTGGAAGGTGTTTGGTTAACCTTGCTGATATTCTATCAACATTCTATTTTTGTCTTTCGGTAGGTAGTTGATCATCATGCTTAGAGAGAAATTGAAAAATTATTTCTTCGAAATAATATCATTCAGACACTATCTCCGATCTTTAAAAGTACTTTTTGTATAGGTGGGTACTTCAATATTTCTTTACTCTTTTTATACTAGATAGAGTGTTTAGAGAAAAAGAAAAATCTATATTCTATATAAATTCAAGTTCAGTTTTTTTTTGACTTGGATATGCTCCGAAACAATATCCGACGGATTCAAACGGTTTTTTTTTTTTAATTTAATAGAACATTATGGAGCAGGCCATAAGTATAGTTTTAGACACCCAACTCCTGGTCACATATAACAATTTGGAAATCTGTTAAATTTTTCATGTATGAAAACAACTTGTGTTTTTTTTTTAAATGCAGTATAATAGTATTGTAAAATTCTATAGTTAAGTGGGTTTGTGTACGAGTATAATAATTAATTACGTAAAAATATACACCTGCAGTTTGAATATCCGAGACGTTTAATATTGATATCTGATGGTAATATTAAAAATGAACTTATCTTCTATATTGGCCCACTTCTGTGGACAACGACTGATCGTGATTCACAGTGGTGGATCCAGGGGAGGGAAAATAAGACATTTGCCCCCCCCCCCCTATCACCGTAGTTTTCCTTTGTTTTACACTGTGTTTAGCCAATTTTGAAACTAATTTTGGAAATTTTTGTACTTTTGCCCCCCCCCCCATGCCCCTCCCAAAATTAAGCCCTGGATCCGCCACTGTTGATTCGTATATTGTAAACGTCAGGTTACCGGGCACACAGACTACCTACTGGGTCACACTAAGTATTTTAATACACTTAGAAACATTATTGAATATCAAATTATAGAAAATTGTTCAAGTCACTATATGCATACTAACAAGGACGGGTGAGAAGTATTCTTGTCCTTATTGTAGGTTTGTTTAATAAACTTCCACGAATCACTGTATGATTTGAATATTTTGTAATGGTAAATAAAATAAAACTGATCAAAATAGAAGTGTTGATTGGTACTGTATTTTATATTACTATAACAGACAATAATTTACTAAAAAAAAGGTAGCCATTTATGCACTTGATGGGCCTTTTATGGTTTATTATTTTGATCAATATAGTCAATGGAGTGTGGAATGCACCTATATAATCTGTGCGGTCAAAAGACTCATGGTCTGTAAAAAAAAGTGTAATTAGTCAGTATATTATGATTGTGAGTAATTGATTGATTGGATTGTTTGGTAGTGACTGTGTTAGGCTATTATGTTTCTTTATTTCAATACAATATAGTAGTTAAAATATACTAGTAAGTATAGGTATAAATTGTATTATTGATATTGACTGAAGTTTCAACAATAAAATATTCCATAACATAACCTATCAAGTTAGAGCAACAAATTATTAAAATATAATATTAAAATGAAAATTTTGTTTATACAATTGAAAAGTTTTAGTCAAACTGAAAAACTTGTATGGAATAGTTGGTTTTAATAAACTCTTATGGTACTAATTGGAAATCATTTTTTATTTTTTTAGTTAAACAGCAGCTGCTAAAAATTGTATGACGATTAAATGAGTTTTAAATTATTTACGACTGTGATTAAAGATGAATTTGTTTTTTTTTTTTTAAAAAAAAGCAGAATATGAGGCCGAATAATTTTCTTATCCTTAGTTTGTTTTTAATTAAGCAACAGCATGTTGCTAGGTTAGGTTATATAATATTAATTTCAAAAATTGTAGTGATATTTTGTTTTCAAGTGGGATTATTCAAATTATTTGCTAAGGAATTCACAATTAATTATTATCTTTTTATTATTTATTTTTAATGTAATATTTTATTTTAATCAAAATATCAAATAAAATAATATACATTTTATGGATCTCCTAAGTTTCCACACAAAATCTAATCTAATAAAATATTGAATTTTTGTTATATTGTATAAAATTGTATTTATATATATATATATATATATAAAAAAAATAATAATTATATTGAAAGTAATTTTATAACTCTAAGTACATACTAGCTTATAAACCCAGTGTTGTTTTGCATTTATTATAATTATCTATTTTTATTTTATGTTATAAAAGTGTTCTCAATAATATCTCACCCTAATGCTGTGTTATAACTTTTAAGCACTGATAAAATAATGTTTCCCAAAATATATTTTATGTTTATCAACATAGTTACTAATATTTTTTTTCTTTGAAAAGATATCAAAATAATAAAATAGCAAAAATCCTATAAACGAAGTTATAGCACGATAAAATATGTACTTATGTACTTCATGTTTTGCATCATATTGAAAAAATTATATACATTTTTATAATAGTTCAAAAATATACCCACACATTTAAGATAATACAGTTCTATTAAAACATTTTAAATATACGTATATTATGTTATATTGTCGTATACGCCGCGGCTGATCTTCCCTGAATGGCCCACATTTGTCTAGTCCTATCACTTATATATTACCGCTTAACTTAGTTACAATGTTGCTGCATCTGCTAAAACTTACCGACTAAGACTTAATACTAAACACTGTTACAAATTTCATACATGTTTGGTTAACCTAGTTAATAGTTTTAATATTAATAATGTTTATGTTTATAATACGATACGACAATTGTTACCATGAAAACTGATAAGACAGCTTTATGTTTTCTATATAGATCTCAATTCACATTTATCGCGGCTGCAATATTTGTTACTTGTGAATTTATCGTCAGAATGAATAATTGATATCAAATGATCTGATACAAAACGGGGTAATAAGTGTTTTCTATTCTATTAAGGCCTCTTTCTACGCCACGAAATTTATTTTACAAATTCTACACTGTGTGTGCAATTCAATTTAGTAATGTTTTCCCAACATTTGCCATAGAATAAAACCAAAAATACATATGTTAATTTTTCGAATGCAGAAAACTATTCAAACGAATCATTAAACCCAAAAATTATTATGGTTGAATTTTCAAATGTTGTTAATTACTTTAAATGATTTCTAGTAGGTATCATATTAATTTTCGAGGATCTTTTTCATATATCATTGAGAATTCGGAGATCCGTCCAAAATTAAGGATTCAATAAGTGTATCTTGAAGTCTCAGAATCCGTTTTGCAAGTCCGATGTGCAAATTAGAGCTGCACTTAGTCTTGTACCTAAAGACGACTAAATAAAACTAATTTAACAAACTATTGGACTCAGCAATTAATTCACAGACTAAAAGACATTTTAACACCATTGAAAAATTATTTAGAAGATTGAATAAATCGAAGAGGACCAGTAATATTTCTAGTAACAAAATTATTTTTTTTTGTATACCTATTTGAAGAAAAAATATATATCCCCTAAACCGTCTTAACCAACAATTCTGTTAAATGAGGGCATAATGTCTTTGTATCCATTTAGAACTCGTCACATCCATCCATATGGAAATGTGTATATTAATTCAAAAATAAACAGCCATGGGTTTACAACGAATACTAGGAGTCAACAGAAAATACAAAGACCGCACAAAATTAATTCTAAAAATATGTGACGATTATGAAAATATAATTTAAGTAGACTTTAATAGGAAGGCCAATAATATCTAACGATACCTATTTCGTAAATTAATTTATACTGTTTCAAGTATTATAAAATACTATTTATATTATATAATTCCTGGTATCAAAATGATACAAAAACTTTTTAGGTTTTCATACTATATATATTATATTGAATAGTGTGATATATTTATTTCTCTTGACTATGGTTTTTCATTTAACTTCCTTTAACCTTCATTTGACGCAGTATTATTTTTCAATCTAAATTATTTCCGTAAAACGATTCAACAAAAACAACGAATGAGTTTGACCTAACATAACACGTTTCTCCCCTTCCCGATCACTGTAGAACTGTAGACAGATATAATGTATTGTTTCTTTTATGAAGGAAACATTGAAAAATCATATCCAGCTTGTATACACCAAATAATTTTCAAAAATGTCGATACATTCTTAACCATTTTGTATTCAAACCGAATACGGAATAATAATTCTGTAAAATTCAAAAAATAAAAATAACATCGTTTTAAATTTAAATGTATTGAAACAGTGGAAACATGGATGATCATAGAACATATTAAAAACTTGGGTTTACTCAAATAACCTTGATCCTCGTACGATTTTATAGGAAGCGCTTTTATTTAATGTCACATTTGTACAAAAAGTGTTTTAGAACTATTAACCAACCAAAGATTGAAAAGTTGAAACTAAATTTGCTGTACTCTTTTTAATCAAAAATTAAATTTGAATAAAATTAACATTGGAATTATTTTCATACAAGTATCATGCAACACTCATAAAAAAGTGGTGAAAATAAATTTTTAATAAATGAGAATCATAATATTATATCACTCATCTCGTTTAGTTTTAATTCGTCACCTAATACGGTTTAGTTTAATATAATAACTAAACGTATCTAAAAGTGAATTCTATTGTCCATGTTGTTAACTTTTAAAATTAATTTATTGCGGTATTCTAAATTTAGCGTGGAAAACAATTTTTGAATTGAAAGAGTTACAAAGAAACTTTTTGGATCAAGCAGCGACGAAAAGCGTAAGGTTTCTGAGTCCTAAATAAATAAACCATTATAGTGTCGACTGTATAACATAACACTATAACAGAATAGTAAAATATTATCGAATACCATCACACGCGTCATGCCAAATTATAAACAATGCAAAATATCTGGGTTCAAAGACTATTGTGGTTGAAAGAACAATCGTATTTATACAATATTGGTACCGTGAACGAAATAATTTTGATAAAATATCGAATATTATCAAACGATCAGAATAATATGGTAAGAACCTACTTTTGAATAAAGATTCGTTTGAAGTATTTGAAATTCTTTCCGAATAAATGTACATTGTACAATCCTGAGTTAGAACCTATGATTGATCCCACCCTCTCAGAATATAATGATTTCGAATAGATCAGAAAAAGAAAAACCTAGTAGTTGGGGCACAATTTGTTTATACCTGGATATCGTTCAAAATTTTTTTAGTTTTTTCCTCCATAAATGTCAATACATTTTATTTTTTCGTTTAAAAAAGCATAAACATTAAATACAAGGATCCTGATATATTCTTATAATAGAAGTTAAAAAATATTAAAAATACATAGGCACAATTTTTTTATATAAGCTTTTAAAGTTACAATGTTGACAAAATTTATCAAATTTATCAAATTTAAAATTAAAAATGATATTTAGTTAAACATTTATAAAATATTCAACTTTTATAGCTAAGGATTGAAAATTTAAAATAAGGTTCCACGTAAGTAGTTAATTCTGTAACCAAAAAATCTAAAAAAAACATAAAAACACGGATATTTTTTAATATTAAAGTTGATTTATGTTCAAATTTGGACGAAATTAGATATTTAAACAAAAAAAAACAATTTTAGTTTTATGATCTATTTCAAAAATATTATTCGTGGATTCTTGAAACTTCTAAAGTAAATTATTATGTACAAATATGATAATAAACAAATAATAATAATTCAACTTAATCGGCTATCGTATTAATAAGAACAATATAAATATAATATAAAATATCTAAGGTTGACAAACCGTCTCCGATCGAATTCCATTTTCGCATACAATGCTATCATATCATTAAATTCAAATTAAACACCATCCATTACGTCGCCCACTTGTAACCTAGTGTACACCAGAGCGACATCCACTTACCCGCTTTTTTTCTTGTATGTCATAATTTTTTGGAGCTTTAAAAAATATTCAATTTTCTAATGGAGCATGTTTTTAAAATTATCAGTAAAATTCAAAAACATAGGAAAAAATAAAAATAAAGAGATATTTTATCATTTAACAAGTAGTAACATAATTTATTAACTAGGTTAAGTTAGGAAATACTTTGGAGGGGGGCTTCAGGAATTTTTAAGAGGGCTAAGACCGGTGTCACGTAATTTGTTAGAAAATGCATAATATTATGTTTGAATGAATTTTTTTTCGAAAACTTATAACTTATAAGAATATAATATATGGCTATTGATTGTACTGACAGTTAGACCGTTATAACAAAATATCAAAATGTCCATAAAATGTGTTGTAAAATTAATATCAGCTATTGACTATTATAGAGGCATAGAGCCGATGACTTTAATCTACTATTGTACTAATTTACTATTGTAAACGTAATCTCAATATTATGGGTTTCTGGCTTCTGCAACATGTGTCTGGGCACTGAAAAGGTTAATGCTGTATAATATATTATAGACGTATATGTATATTTCCGACTGTTAGACTGTCAGAAAACCAAAATATCGAAATAACTAATATTTACTATAAAAGAGAAAAACATTTTAGTAATATGAATATAAATATGAATTCATCTTTAGTAAAATTAATTTGCGTAAACGGGATGATGAAAATATTATGCACATTATATTATTGGATCTGTGTCAAAAAATGTGGTGTTACATTTTGATTCATTGCATATAAGTACATGACACTTTTTCAAAAAATTCAGAATGAGCACGAAAGTTTAATTGAACAATTTATCCAAAGCAGAATTTCAAAAAAAAAATTAAGGATTCTCAAAAACAACACTAAAAATAATAAAAAGTATTGGTTAAACATTTAAAAAGTGGGTAAATGAATGTCGCTTTGCTGTACAGTAGGTTACAAGTGAGACACTGCAAGGGTGGTGTTACATTTGAATTAAATTATATAAAATAATTGCATATGAAAAACTATTCTGTGCGAAGACCGTCTGTCAGCCTATAATATTACTAAGTGGGTAGCTAAAATGTATGATATTATTACTGTTATTTAAATTAATGAATTTTAATGTCAGGCTTTATAGTATCTACTACAGTAAGTTAAATTTATTTTTGACAAAAAAATTACATTTTAAAATGTCATTGTGCGTATAATATATAATAATACACTCTAAAAGTTTATCTACAAATAATATTTTTGAATTATTACAAAATAACTAAAATCGTCATTCTTGGTTTAATTTCGTCTAAATTAGAATTTAAAATATCTGTAACATAACCGTATTTATATACTTTTTAGATTTTTTGGTTACAGCATGAACTATTTATGATTATCTTTTTACATTTTAAATCCTTAGATATAAAATTTGAAAATTGTATACATTTTTAACTACTTATAAAATCATTTTTCAATTCGATACATTTTGTCAAAATTAGAACTTTAAATGCTTATAAAAAGAATATGAATATTTTTGAACTGCTATTGTAACAATATATCCAGTGCCTTGTATTAACTTTCACTTTTTTGACCCAACAAATAAAATTATATTGACATTATATTTATAGGGACAAAAAAAATTAAATTAAAATTGACAATGTCCATAAACAGCACAAAATATTTTGAAAATTTTATCAAGTTTAGAAATATATAAAAAAAACATACGGTTTAAAGTATCTACGGTTATTCGTTTTTGAATTACAGCAAAATAAGTAAACACGAGAAATCCAGTGAAGAATCCAATTTTGTAAAAATATGAACTTCAAACGCTCATAAAAATTTAATTTGACGTTACGGTAGAGATTTTTTTTATGTTAATGCTAGAAGAACAAATGAGAAATCTCGTATCAAATTTTCAAATTTTAGATTTATAAAGACATTTTTTTATAAATTTATGAATTTTATAATTTTTACGTATTTTGTTAAATATGTTAAAAAAAATTTGACTTAGTATTTTTAATATATTTTTCAACTGCCATCGTATCAAGATGGTATATAAGGAACCTAATAAAATTATAATGATATTTACATAAAAAAAAACTAAAAAAATATATTTTATTTTTTAAGAGACATCGCATACAATTTAAGCTTTTAACTTGAATATATATAAATCGATAGAATTATATTTGTAAATTTAATCAAATTAAATATTTCACATAAATATGTTTATTTTTTTTAACAATACATTATTTTATTCAAACATTAATTTTCGAACACTTGATTTTCTCAAAAATACAACCCTTTGCCTCCAAGCCTCCCATCCTATAATTTATGCTTATGCCTGCCAACTAATTTTCTTTTTATAAAACAAATTTTAACTTGTAAATTAAATAAAATAAATTAAGAAAATAAGTTTAAACTTTACTTAAATTTGTCAATATTATTATACTTTTATGAAAAAAAATTTTACCCAGTTTGTAATAATTGACAATCATTGTTATGGTCTGTTTCGTCAATAACATCCCGTTCAATAAATCCATTAAATACTATATCATCAATAATTTCCTGTTTGATGATTGGATTAAATACTTGATCATTACATCTAGTAAGTGGGATTGAACACACCTTAGCACTTTGTAATATATCATTATACCTAAAAAAAATTTGTGTTTTATTAATAGGTAGGTTGTTGAATATAACTTATGTATAATTTACATACAATGTAAAAATGTAATAATACATAAATTATTAAAACCCCTAGTCTTATAAAATAAAATTCTTTCAAAATATAGATTAAAACTACATCTTTTAATGCTACACTAATATTATAATGTATTTGCTCACTCGGATTTTATCACACAATCATTAATTGTTTGTCTTGATTCCATATTGAATCACCTATAATATCCTCCTTATTGTTTTTGAACTCTGTCAACATAAACCATTACAATTAAATAATACCCTTTATCAAAAATCTGACAGTTGGTTGTGGGAGGGGGTATAAGGTGTGCATTTGCGCCTATTTTTGTAAAACGTTTTCTGTAGACCGCCATAAATAAATTGAAAACACTGACATGTATTCAAATTCTAATATTGAGTCAGTATTTTGTATTTTGTATTCTTTTTACATTTTAAATACATTTTCACAAGTTCCTATATAATAATTTACCAACTACTCGTACAAAGGATAAATTGATAACAGTAAATAGTAATACATTATTACAGGGGTCTCCAACGTACGGGCCGTCATGGGTTTTTATTTGCCTGCCAAGCGTATTAATTTTTTGAAAATAATATATTTATTATATTATTTTCATTTAGTTTTTATTGTTTTTAATTTATTGAATTAATTAAATAAAATGAATTAATTTTTTTTTCTCTAGTGTTATTCGTAACAGCTTATAATAGTCATTTATACCTATATATTAAGTACTAACACTAACTTATAATTAGGGTTGGGATTTAAATGCAATGTAATCAGTAAAAAAAAGCATTCAAAATATCAAAAAAAGGCAGAAAAAGCATTTAATTTATATAAAAAAATTTACTAAAAAATTAAATAGTTCGTATATTTAACTAGTGTGTATTAATAAAAAATCACTATCATGTACCTACTTAGATAAACTGTCTTCAGTAAAACATTGACGGTTTGGACTTAAACTATTTTTGTACATAGAAAATGTAATCGGGGCGGACTGACGATCAATTTTGAATCTATAGTAGTATATAGGCATTATGAACATATTTAATCTATAGGTAGGTAGCATGGGTACTTTTATAAAATAATATGTTAAATTAACTGGCTGTACCAAATAGGTACTCGATTTAGTGATTTTGGTAAATATTGCCGTTAATAAAACCCATTAAAAATAATTAACAGCCGCAAATATTAATAATATTTGCTAATAATTAACAGTCTTCAGAAAACCTTATCGATTTGTACCGTTTATTGTCGTGTATAAAACTATTAAATCAATTGAAAATTAAACACAATAAAAGCATTTATAAGTGAAAAAGTCAAAAAGGCATTTATTAGTAAAAAAGGCAAAAAAAAAATACGTTTATCATTTTACATATTAAATGACACGCATTTTTATGTAAAAATTATTTCTCTATTATTATTAAAAAAAAAGGCTTTTGCCTTCAAATCCGAACTTTACTTATAATATAAAACTCGTTATGAAATAAGAAAAGTATATAAACAAATCTTATCGATTCTTCAATTACTTAACCGATCTATTCCTCTAAAAATGTTGGCCCACGATACCAAAGCGTATCTCAATTTTGGTCCACCGTAAAAAAAGGTTGGAGACCCCTGCATTATAATATTGTAATAAAAAAAATAGGATTTCTAGTTACATGTCTCACTGCTTACCTATTTATGTTTGTTATTCGTATTAGTTTATACATTCATGTCTCCACTGATCAATAGTAAAAATGAATCTATAATATTTCTCTTTTTATACATTGAATATTAGTATAAGTACAACGTGTTCTATTTTAATCAAATTTTCTTTAAACTTAGGTGGGCATTTGGGGCTTACTCCTGCTCCACAGTTGGTTGGCCGGATGGTTTTTAGTAACACCTGAAAATTAAAAATTGTAAAATATAAATTGTAATTATTTTTTGGTTGCCATGGAAATTATAGTGCACTGGCAAGAGATTTGTTTGTCCCAACCGGTGCAAAATGACATGTTCCTGGTTAATATAATAGGTACTATAATAATAATAATAATAATAATAATTAATAACGGACTATATTATATAAAATATGTGTTAGGTCTGTTTTTTATTTCACACCGGTTTGGGGGAACAGACTTCTAGTAGAAAACACAAAAATACCAAAAATGTTTTATTGTTTTGTTAGACACTCACCCCGCTAGGCTCTTGCTCCGCCTGACCTTACCTTAGAATACGTTGTTCCGAGAAATTTATTGTCGAGTGGAATAGGTTAGCCGGTTAGAATACAATTATAGACGTCGTAATAATAAAATGTATCGAATCTAATAAACAGTAAAAATGTGTGTACGAACGGGTCACGTAACTCGACTGACTGCGTGAAAACGTACTCGGTTAATATATCTGTGTCCAGACTTCGTTCTGTCACACCCGTAATTGAAATGTGTCAACTAAGAATAAATTGATAACTATACTAATGTATATCTTTATACTTAAATTACAGTGTATGTAAAAACCAATATATTTATATACTGAATATACCGGGTGTATTGTATACACTATTTCAACACTTGACCTTGAACAATATACCCATAGAAATGACACATACAGCGTGCTCCTTTTATCACTGAACACTCATTATTTCAAGAAGTGTAAATGTTTTTGATAATAATATTTTACATAGTTTGAGCTTACATAATATATTTATCTCATCCCTAACATTTCCCTAAGGGTACCTGGTACCTAGTCCGTGCTGTTGGCTCGATCAGGATGTCAGATAACTGCTTATTTTCGGTTATGCATTCTAGTGAAAACATCCCTTCATTGAAATTCTCACGAATGTAATGATCATCGAAATGTTTTGTTCACTTGTGGTATTCCGTGTTTTTTTCACTAGTTCGATTGTACGTGGGTTGTCCGCATAGTAAATATGTTCATCTCCGTGTATCCCCAGAAGATCACCGATAAGTAGCTTCAACCATAAGTAAGCCTGCAGTGGCGTATTTAGGTTTTTGTTTGGAGGGGTGTGTATGCATTTATCAAGGTAGTCACATGAGGGCACATGTGAATACATGTGTACTATATCAATTAACTTGTTTAAAGCATTAAAACTTTTTTTAAACATTGTCGATTGTTTATATATTTAGAGTATATATTTAGAGCACACTGTATGATAAGTAATAACATATACATATTACATAATACGTCATGAGTCCACGAGAATATTATAATAATAATATGACGTGTTTAAATTTCGGTCGGTGTATTTGTATTTATTTTTCGTTTCAGGTAAATCCACTGGACTAGTGACCAATACTCGGATTACTCATGCTACACCGTCGGCGTTATACGCGCACTCGCCTAGCCGATATTGGGAGGATGACGGAAAAGTTCCAATACCTTCAAGAAAATCGTGTAAGGACATTGCCCGCCAACTGGTGGAAGACGATCCAGGTCGATATATAAACGTGAGTTATTATTGATATTATTAATATTTTTCATTCTCATTCAACTCTCCTATTGATGTGGTTATAATAATATGGTTATATACACTCTGAGGCGATGGCGTGAAAAACATCAGTGGCTGTATTCACACGCGACAAATACGTTTACGTTTTAAAATGCATGTTATGTACCTAGTGGTTGGGTCAGTGATCTGACTCCGTATACCTGAGACCTTAATTTTAACTTTGCAACATCATATTTTCCATTATATTTGAAATACAAATTTAGATGACGGTTATTCCTTGATGTAAGTGCTAACTCGTAGCCACCGCGTGGGTTATTAATCCGAAAACATTATTGTTTTTGTCCGATAGTACTCAGGCCTCGTTGATCGGAGGAGCATCGGTTTGGTATTAAAATAAATACGAGAACTTGTACTAAAAATTATTTAAATAGATTTTTGATATCTAAATTTGCCAATGTTTTATGATTTTTTTAAAAAAATGAAAATTTGTTACAAACTTTAAATGCAAATAATAATTTGAAATTGAAAATAAATTTCAAAAACCTGTTCCAATAATTTTTAGTACAACTTCTCGTATTTATTATTATACCAAAACCATGTTTCTACAGCCAACGAGGTCTGAATACTACTGGACAAAATACTACTGGACAAAAAAAAACATGTTTTTAAGTTGGATTTTTTTTTTTTTTTACTGCGACTCTCAAGTATTCTGAATTCCTGTGTTCATTAACTATTTTTCATAAACATTCACTTTTACCTCAGTTAAAGAAATTTAGCAAACACACTTTTGTCTAGATGAATTTAAATTATTCGTAGATACTAGATATAATACTCTTGTGAGTTGGGAACTGATTATAAATAAAAATATAATAAATACGTAAAATAGCATGTTGTGAACTATGGTGGCTACTACAAGATCTTAGGGTATCCTCCATGACGATATTTGTATAAAACCCTTTCAGTGGCGTCACATATTTTTCAATGGGGGACGGGAGTAAATTAAAAAAAATATATATTATATTATATTATAAGCATAATATCAACAAAAATATTTTATTCATTTTTATATAATATTATCTATACGTACCTATAGTAAAAAAATACCAAGAGATACACCTAACTTACCTCGTATTTATTAACCTGTATTGATTTTTAATAGTGAACCTGTATCCAAGTAAAATAGCCAGAATAGTAAATTAATATTTCTTGCCTTAAATGAAACACATTAATATTATTTATAAAAGATGACTTTGAGTTTTTCGAGTTCTCTGAACACAAAATCACTAAAAATAAAAGCAGTTGATGAGTTATTTCTTCTCTATTATTGTCTCTGACGCTTTGATTTATAGACGCTACTTGTAAGTATAAAATAAAATCCTTTTCAAGATTCTATTAAAAACAGTTTGTCAGCAGAAACAAAATATTTTGAAAGAAATGTTATATACCTATTATAAAAAAAGAAAACTTTTAAGATGTTCTATTCACATTCCACAAGTGGCGTACTAACAAGTAGTAACAATAATACTGTTCACCCGGTGTTTGAAGTTTTTGTTAGTGAATATCATTCTTTACTTACCTACATAGATCCAAACCACCTGAAACAATTTTGCAATTTTGTGTTTAATTTAACAAAAATAAAATATTTTACCATAAATAATAGTTTCAAATAAACCACAAAAAGACTATGCAATATGTATTAGCATAACTGCAGGCTATTTGTAAGTTCCTTAGGATACATGACAGTGAGAACATTTCAAACTTTTCATAGATTGAAGCATCCGAAACAAAAATGTATCGACAACGAATTTTGATCCATTTGACAGGGTTGAGAATCATAAAGTCATATCTATATTCTAATAAAAAATATCTAAAGTTGTCTTAAAGAAAAATTATAACTTTTTGAAAACTTTTTAATTTTATTAAAGTATGTGAACTATAATAATACAGGTAATCATCAATATTATATGCAAATATGTACATTTTTACACAATAAAGGGAGTGAACCCCTGACTATAATATACGACGTATTCCCGGAAAAAGTCAAAATGAAAAATTATAATAAAGTTTTATATTCATAATAAGTTTGAAGATAAGGTATGACTTATTTTTTTTTTTTTTATTATTATTATTGATTATGAATAAACAATTCAGCTTTGGTGACTGCCGACTGGGTCATTATATTAACCATACATATTTTAACATAAATATATAAATACAATGAAATATGAATTAAGTTTTCAAAATGGAAATATTAAGAATATGAACCTATAATGTTTCACCAATACGATATTAAATAATATAACATTGATATATCATACATAGATGTTTTATTCAATAGACATGGACTTAGAGTATGATTACAAATTTACAATAAGGTTCATTTTTTGTACGGTAAGATAATAATGGTGATAATATAATGGTATATAAACGATAATATTTTGTTTATATAATTCAGGAAGCAAATGCAATTTTTGTAAAACGAATAAATTGTAATAAGACATCCATTGAAATTCATAAACCATGATTTTTTTATTCAACAAATGTATATAAATTGTATTATATCTATCAATTGTTTCATATTACATGACAAACTTTATGCTTGGGATGTAATATTAGTAAAATTGTATGAATTATTAGATTTTATCAACGTATAAAAAAATATTAAAAGCCTTGTTGTAATGGAGGAGGGAAACATAAAATTTTAAATACATTTTCGAATTCAAAGTTCAATATTTCTTTGGCCATTTTCAACTTTCTTAATGATACATGCATAATGCATATAATACTGCATAAACAAAATGGCCTAATAATCTAAAATAAACAAAAGTTTCATAAGACGGTATTTAAAGAAAATAATAAAGACTTAATGTTCCATTTCTTAGAAGTTTAAATAATTTAAACCATTATTATTTCGCAATTTAATTATACAATTCTAAAGGTGTAACGGTTAATAGTTAATTGTTACAAATTATATTTTTCAATTTAAAAAAAAAACGTTGACTTATAAAAGAAAAAAATGCTTCTTGCGTTGGCATTCAGCGGGCAGTCTAGGACTATGTGCTTGATTAAGAGCGGTTCGTTGCATTGGCTGCAGAGAGGATGTTCTTCGTGTTTTATGATGTGTATGTGGGTGAGGTTGGTATGGCCGATTCTTGTTCTTATGTTGATGATTTCGAAACATCTAGAGATATTAGGCTGAGAATGCCATTTGGTAATTTTCTTTTTAATTGATTTTAATTTGTTTGACGTTGATATTTCATCCCAGGATGTTTGCCACATATTGGTAGTGTGTATTTACGATTATTTTTATATCTTGGTAAGGAAGAGTAGTAATGGATGTAAACGAGGTCGAGGTGATTGCCTCATTTGCCAGTGTATCCGCTTTTTCATATCCTGGAATGCCTGTGTGAGAGGGGACCTACATGAATTCAATCACTTTTTGGGACGTGGAGATGATGTTATGAATTTGTAGAATATCTCATTAGGGGGGTTGGGTGCTTCAATGGCTAGAAAGGCGCTTGGTGAGTCAATGGTTATTAGAATGTTATTTGCGGACGTTGAATTTGCGAATAATAGTGCTTCTTTGATGGCTTGAGTTTCCGCTGTGAAGATGATGGCTTCAGGAAGTAGTTTGAAACATTTTGTGGTACTGCTTGTGCAGTAAGCAAATCCTACTCCGACACTGGTTTTGGAAGCATCAGTATAAATATGTTTGAAGTCTTGGAATTCGATGTGTAAAATTTCGTTGAAGATTGCTGTGATTGTTGCATGTGGAGTGCCGTTCTTTTTGGAATGGAATTGGTTCACCAATGAACGTTGAAAAAATCATGGACACATACATCAAACTGTGCAGTAATTCAAACTGCCTTATCAACACAGACACCTTTTCTCCGTTTACAACAACTCCCTTATGGCAATGGTCCCCTAAAATTAATATCAATATTATATTATGTTATAGGTTAGATCTAATACATATTATTTAGTTTCTTAAAAATCTTAGACACTCTGCAATTTATAGAAATATATTTAACTAGCTGATCCCATGCACTTCGTTACCCGTTAAATGTACCAACTCTATATGACTCAAACTTTGTTCAATTCGTTATTTAATATTCGGTGTATGGTGTTCAAAATTTATCTTAACTTTTCCGTTTCCCGGAATAAAAATTCTGATTCGCAGCAGTATATTATCAGGTAGGCAATCTACCTGCGGTAGATCGCGGATCCCGTGCTGTTTGTATGT
>NC_042494.1:107777526-107791242 GCF_005508785.2 Acyrthosiphon pisum
AAGCTACACGTGTTCTGCTTCGTGTAGAATTTTTTATGTTACGCACTTGTAAGACTGAGACAACAAATTCGGGTATCCCGTCCTCTTAAATTTGGATTCAATGAATATTCATTGCACAAAAAAAATGATATTAAGTGGACATGGTCTGTCTAACGTCTATACTTCTAAAAGTATTTAAATATGTACTGATTTATCATTTATACACGGTAAAAACGTTTTAAATTATACTTACTTCAATTTTGTTTTATAAATTATTGCTAATTTGAAGTGTTTATTATTACTATTTATACATATAAATATATAAATACGTTACGAGACTCTTGATTTGTGCTCTCTCTTTTTTTCTATTTTCTAAGTAGGTTTCCATCAAGTGTATTATTTAGTTATAACATCTTTGTATAAAATACTATATAATTAGGACTTTGTCACTACAAACATTAAGAATTTAAGGCGATGAAATGTTGTTCTACTACAGTTTTACATACATGTCATGTCAGGCAAATTGTAGACTATGATTTATTCTTATGAAATTCATTGCAACTCAGACACTTTAAATCCCTTAAGGGGATACGACGTCGTTTCAAGTGATATATCGGATATAAGAAATTACTTTTGGGGTCAAAAGTAGAGGTCCATTTGAGCGAAATCTTGAAAAACATAAAGTTGGCAGATTTGTCTTTAGACAAAACTTCTATGATAATATGTATAATTTTCTACATTTTAGTATAATACCATTCTTTTTTTTTTTACTTTTTTACTGATTATACACATTTTATATTGAGCATTCTTCAAATGCATAATGGATGTTTTGGTTTTCTTTTAAGTAGGTATGCAATTTATTATTATGAAGGTGAATTTCAAATTTTAAATTCATGTACTATTCTACTTTACAACTACAACAATATAACATGATTAAGGATAATGTTTACTTAGAATTTAATATGACTGGATATAAACAATCGCCAAATAATAATAATAAACTTTTGATATTTGTATAACCTATTTGTATATTATGATAAGTATGTTATTATGTACTAAAAATTTAAATAAATAATAATTGTTTCAACCATCAAATTACACGCTTACGTCATGCGGCATAGATACTTGCTTGATTATCTGAATTTATTTTTTCATACTCATTAACTAAGACTAGCCATAATAATATTATAAGAACAAAGACCTAATATACAGATACTAAAATGTTTAATAATTATTAACTATTAGATTTATATATTTATTTAAAAATTAACGAATTTTAGATCACATTATCGTAGATAGGTAATCGACTCCCGCATTATTAAACAAGTTAAAGAATAATATATTTAATTATTTTATGAAAGAAACGTAAGCGAGACTTTTGAAAATAAATGTATGTATAAAAATGCGACCGATGAGGTTAACTATTACTTTTTTTTTACAATATATTATTCATAATCGACGAATCCGTGGCTTTATGCATTTTTATAGTTCGCATTTTATTTAGTTCCAGTTACCTCGTCACACCTGATTCATATTTTATGAATTTGTTACCCATAAAAGAACTCTAATATAATTTGATGAAAACATTATAATATAATATTATTTTGAAATCGTTTAAGTCCTCTCGTTTTGTTGCGTCATTCGTATACATTCGTATTTTTTTTATGTAGTTACATTTTTTACATTGTGTATACTTCGCTGAGCGCTAGAATATAGCATATTATTATGGAATCACACACCGTGATGGAGTTGACAATAAAAAATATTATACTATATAAAATTGCATCATGATACCGTTGACAATGCATTGACGAATCGTATTGAATGACATTTAAATTTTTTTAAACAATTACATGCTGTAACACGTGTATAATATATTTCGTTATTTATGTTGTGGTTTTGCTTTTCTGTTTCAAAATGATGGATACAACTTTAAACGAGTATATTATTTAAGTTCAGCTGGATTAAATATTATACTAAGCATGATATTATTTGAAAACATAAATGACTGAAGACTGTAACAGTACCTACTAGATGTACATTCCTATCCAATTTAAAGTGAAAGAATTATATTATACGGTTTCAGTGAATCATCGTGTTTATCTCTCAGGATTTCCATTATTATTATACAGAGTGATTTTGTATTCACTGATAATTCTCACTACCTTTTAGATTCTGAGTGGAACGATGAATATATTGATTTTACAATGATGTGTGTTTTTTTATTTATTTTTTTTTTGTGTGTCTGTCATCACCTAACCTTTTAGGACAGTAAAAGTGCTTCGATTTTCTTCAACAGTATCTCTTCTGATAGAAAAATGAATCTAGTTGGTATTTAGGGGGGGTCAAAAGTAAAATTTTCCAGCAGTTTTCAAAAGCGCCGTGAAAAACAAAAGAAAAATTAAGGGAAAGCGGGAATTTTTACGCAAAATCTGTTTTTGAGAAAATATTGATTTTGGTTTCTTGTGTAACTTTAAAACAAATGACTGTAGATATATGAAATTTCCACTGGTTGTTTATATTTCCATTTTTTATACATGATGAAATTTTAAAAATATTTTGATTTGTTTTGAACTGTTTAGGGACATTTTCAGCAATTTAAAATTGAATACAAGGCTCCTTATATATAGTTACAATGACATTTGAAAAATATTAAAAATCCTTAGTCACAGTTTTTTTTTTTTAATAGTATTTAAAGTTCAAAAATTGACAAAATATGGAAAAGTCAGGAAAATTAGCAAATTATTTTGAGTTAAGAATTCGTAAAAATTTTTATTTTTAAATCTAAAATTTGAAAATGTAATACAAGATTCCTTATAATATTGTCTACCTTTATCAAAAAAAATGTCTAATTAAATTTTTATGAGCGTTTGAAATTCGTATTTTTACAACATTTGATATTCGCTCGATTTCTCATGTGACGATTTTCTTATTTTATTGTCATTAAAAACGAATGGCTGTAGATACTAGAAAATTCCACTAAATGTTTATATTAGTATTTTCTATATACCATAAAATTTTTTAAAATAATTTGACTCTTTTTGAGCTGTTTACGGACACTGTCAGTTTTCAATTTTTTTAGTTTTTTTTCTATAAATATCAATTAAGTTTTATCTGTTGGGCCAAAAAGTGTATAAAAATAATACAAGGCTTCTGATATATTGTTACAATAGCAGTTGAAAAATATCAAAAATACATATGCACATTTTTTTTTTTATAAGCATTTAAAGATCGAATTTTAACAAAATGTATCAAATTTAAAATTGAATAATTATTTCCTAGTCAAAAATTTATAAAATGTTCAAATTGTATATGTAAGGCTTGAAAATGTAAAACAACATTCCACGTAAGTCGTTAATTCTGTTACCAAAAAATCTAAAAAATACATATTCACAATTTATTTTTATAGTAATTTTAAGCCCAAATTTGGATGAAATTACATATTAAAAAACCTGGAATACTATTTTAGTTATTTTGTTGTGATTATATAATAATATTCGTGGGTAGTTGAAACCCCAAGTAGGTATAATAAATACTAGGTAGATCAAATATTAAAAAAATTGTATATTTTTGTAAAACCATTTTTAAGGACTATTATCCTTGCAGGTATAAACATTTTAATAAATGAGGGACTACTGTTATTTCAAACATTGACATTTCCAAAAAAATTACTCACTAAATAATTTAAAATAAAAAGTGTAGGGGGCTTCTAATTTGAAAAACAGAAATTTATATCGTCACAGGAAGCTCCTCAAGTAATTTTCGCTCCTCGAGAATTTGAATAAATGATCTTTAAGTAAAGTTAAAAATTCCAACAATCAAAATTTGGACAGATTCATTATTCGGGGAAAAATGAGGGTGAGCACGCTTGGTGAATCTCCATAAGAATATTATATAAAATATAAAAATAAATACATAAATATTAATGTTTTAAACCTTATGCTGTGAATACAATAATTAAAATAATAACAAAGACGTTTAATACATAATTATTAAAGTAAATAAGAGAAAATGCGACTGCTCTGTGATAACCCAATTGCGAAACATTCGTTAATTAATTTACTCTGCACATAATTTTATTAACATTGGAATGTAGATACAAGTGTACACAACAGTGATTTTCGTTCATTCGTTCGACCATATCATTGCCTGCACATTAACGGTTTATGGAAACTTTGTGTAACCGTTTTATCGATTCTGCGTAAAAACATTTGAATCCTATCTAGCACAGCATTATTACTGTGTTTTCATTTAACACAAGATCGGCGTATACTGCAGGGCGTGTAGGTCGAGTAAATAATAATATTTTATCGTTATTCGATTGCACTAGTTTATTGTTATTGTTGTAATCCAGAACTACCACGATATTTGTATCGGCATTTGTTGCAATGAAAATATTAATAAACTATGTAAGTACATTGCGTGTGTTGTACGACGAGGCATAATCACGTAAAATGAATTGTTCAATTATAATTGATATATTATATTCGTCATCCACTTGCAGATTTAACATCATTTAATACAAGTAAACAATAATGTATTATCTTCTTTATCTATTTTACTTAAATATTTAATCTTAAGGTAGGCTAATAACCCTTGGTGTTGAAGCCTTAACAGCTATTTATAAAAACAAAAATTAAATATTTTATCGTTATTTGGTTGCACTAGTATAATATTCTAGTTGTAATCCAGAACTACAATAGTTGTATCAACATTCTCTGCAATAAAAACATTATTAAACTGTTTATATTAGGTTACTGTGGTACCATGCATAGTGGCGTAAAATAAATTGTACAATTATTCGTGACGCATTTTCAGATTTAGCATCATAATAATATACCTAAGAGTAAATAATAATATTTTGTAATTATTCGGTAGCACTATTGAAACATAATATGTTTGGAACACATTATATCCCCGTTGTGTTTATCCGTCCGTAAGTTACCAGTACATAGTTACGATTGTTGATGTTAAGGTGTTTATTTATTGTCCAAAGTTACTGTAATTAGATATTAGATTGTACATGGAATTATATTTTATTGCATTGTACTAAAATAGATACGTTTAGAAACCAAAAATTTAGCACTCTCACAGAAAAGCTTTACTAATTTGTTATTATTGTTGTAATCCCGAACTACGATTGTTGTATCAACGTGTGCTTCAATTATAGGCGTAAATAGTTTGATGGGAGGGCAATAAGAACTAAGACACTCAAACAATTTAAACCCTAAATATATGGATATTTATCAAATCAGTTTATTTTAATTAACCGTATTTAATCTAACTCCCTACTTATTTGAAATGTGTTATACCTGCATGTTATCTGTAGAAAAATATAAAACATTAAAGTAAATGTCACTGTTTTATAAATTATGTACTATTTTAGAAGTTTCACTCGTATTTTACCAAGCAATTTACTTTAGCGACATGCGGCTTGTGGTATTAAGAGTTTATTTTAGATAGTTTTACCTCACCTCTAATCAATAATTTACTTTGAAATTGAAATTGAAATTAACACTTAGTTATTTGCCAGTACCTAAATAATTATATAATCTATATAAATACTATACTTATATCTGAATATTATAAAAATGTATTGCAAAGCATTAAATGGCAATTAAATTGTTTCTTTTATTTGAAAAACAATATATGAGAATATAACAAATATAAGTACATGTCTTACACTCTTACAATAGATTTAATATAATATGTTTAATAGTTTAATGCCTGGAATTTATTATAATCTGGATTACCTATTCACATTTTTCAATTTATATTTTAAGCAACCCAGATTATTGAATTAAATTATAACTAAATTAATTCAAGATTAGATATTTACAATTAGTTATTTCAAACTTGAATATTAATAAAAAGTAATCATACAATAATTTAATTAATCAATTTGCTTGATGTAATTTAAAATCCAAACTCTCCCAATTATCAGGGCTTTTGGTATCCCCACAAATTATTTAATTAACCCGGTAATTTCTTTTACATAATTAATGATATTGACATACCAATTAAAGTAGACTATATGAAAATAATCTATTTTACACAGCAACGGTAAGATAGGAAAATAAAAATAATGACGATAAATCGACTTTCCTTCCAATACCGTGGAGGACGTTGTGTAATATTTTCAGCGTTATCGACACGTGAAACAGTAAATACATTTCTATAATGACTTACAGGAACTTAAAAACTTCAATTATTAGAAGAAAAAGTGATTGTGTGATAATCGCCCATCGATGTCGTGGTATATGTCGTGCGTGTCGAAGTGTGTGATAAAGCGTGTCAAATAATTAATTGAAATGTTTGAAAAAGTTTTGTTTACATACGAAATGTAATTGCTGAGGTGACAAACCATAGTAATGGTGAACACAGTTTTCAACAAAATCCCGTCCAGAGTAAGGTTGTGGACTACTATACATTAATTGAAATCAGTGGTGTAAATAATTCTCTATATGGCATAATATTACAACGGGTTACATATTATTATGGTCGTATATTTATATCCAAAATACATGAGTTAGAACTATCCTCTGGCTGAAATTTTAAAGAGACTAGATAATTATTGTATACGTTTCATGCTATGAAAATGACATAATTTAATATTTATAACCGTTACGGTCTTTGATCGGCCTAGTTTCTAGATAAAGTCATATTATACGACCGCCCAATAGGCAAATAGTTATATTACGATATAGTTATATTAACGTATATTACGATTTCATACTGTAAGTAATAAGTCTATTGTATAGGTACCTATGTACATAATAATTTATAATTATACATTATAATAATATATTATATTGTATTTAAAGTTTTTCGTATATAACTAAATTAATTAAACAGATTTTAATTATTTAATTTAATTTCAACAGACTTGTATTCATCGTAAGTGCTGTAAATATAGATATAATATAAATATAATTAAATTGTTTACTGGAAGTTATTTACAGTTGCTTAAATTATAAATTTCTATAAAAAGCATAATTTTGAAAATATAATGACTGATTTTAAGCTATTTATAGGCATGATTGTTTTTATAAATGTTGATAAAAGATCTAAAGTTTGGTCAAAATTCTTTAAAATGTAAAACAAGATTCCTTATAAGACGCAGCTAGAGGCAACCTATAGGTATAAGCTTTTGTTTAAAAATTGTATTCTTCTCAACAAAATTTATTATTAAGGTTGTACTATTTTTTCGGTTTTAAAAATATTGATCCTATATTTTATAGTTTTTTAAAACCGGTTAGTTTTGTTATTTAAAAAATATTTTTTTTTTTTTATAACAACTTCATACCTCAGACAATTAGTTACTATAATTAAGAAGTAATTAATTATAAAAATAAAAATCAACTACTTATGTGAAACATTCAATAAGTACATATGGAAAATATGAAAATTCACAGTCAATACCGAGATAAATGTATTTGTATTTCAGAATTTCCTACCTATATTATGTTTAATGGTATAATATTAAAATAGGTAAATTGTAATACAAGAACACAGTTTTTATTAATATAATTATGTTTGTTAAATTAATATATTATAAGTCTATAACTATATAATATCATGGGATTTATTTATTTAATAAGAAATTATAAAATGTTCATGAAAATTTACATAACTAGTTGCATCTTTAGCAAGTTTACTGCAATTTCACTGATCTTCCCACGAACGCCTTGTATATCATAATATGTGCATCGGTAGTTTTATGAACTCGGGCTAGTATCATATATGATGCTCAGTTTTTTTTAGTATTTTTGGCATGGGAAATTTCCTATATATAAATAAATAAATTATCTTAAAAAAAAAAATAGAAAGTTTTACGTGTATCACATAATATGATACACTAGGAATCAACTTGTTAGTGATATAATAATAGGTATTAAAAATATGCAGGCAGTAGAGACCGTTTTTATTTTTTTTTTTAAGCGTTCGGAGATCAAAATTCGTAAAAATCACGTTCATTTAAAATTGTTTTATGTTAAATTTACCCATACCATTTTCCATCTAAATAGCTAGTTTTATGTTTCTAAAAAAACGGTTAGAACAACTTATACTTCCGTCGTATCCGTCCATGATTTACCAGTTCATATAGACATGATATAGTTAAGATTGTTTGTAGATATATATTTAACTATGATTGTTGATATTAAGATAATTACCCCCCCCCCCCTTATTGAATAAGTATTTAATATAGGTTTCATACTCTTAAAAATATTAAGGTTACCAAATTCTTTTTACTAAGGATGATATAACATCTGGGAGTTTAGACGAAGAGATTATAAAGAGCTGGAAACTTTATACAGTGGTTATAGGACATATTGAAGGTTATTTGAAGAGGAAAACTACGATCGGCTGGCAGTGCTTAGAGGAACCAAAATCTGCTACTACGTGCAGTGATAGAACAGAATTCCGTTACATTACATTTTCATAATATTAATACTAATATTAACTACCTATTTATAACATAAATCATTTATACCATTCACACCGTTCTACGGACGGTGTTGGATGTTGGCTCTAATTAGTTAATTACAGCTGAGAATATGAAATACAATTATATTATAATTTATAGTAATTTCAATATAATATATTATTATGTGATTTTTTTTTGTAAAAAATTAGTTATGTCTACCGTATTACTTATAGAAAACTAAATAAATAATAGCAATATCTTCTGTATATACGTACAAATGTAGATATTCTGAATGACTAATCAACACGAACAACCAAAACGAAGATATCTAGAGACTTGAAATGTTCAAGGTATCTTTGTACCACATTGTAATAGTTCACTAGAAAAAGATTTTTCAAAATTCGTATTTTAGAGATTGGCTCATGGAAATCAAATATATTTTTTGTACATATTATAAAAGTATTATATTAGGTCGTCGCCATCGCGTAAAGTAAATAAAATAATTGTAAAATAGTATATATAAAAATGAACGATTCTTTGTTTGCCCTCTATATACTCAAAAACTACTGGACCGTTTTTAATCAAAGTTATATCAATAGATTCTTCGAGACATGGAAGGTATTAATAGCTTATATTTTCAACTCTTATGTAAGGTGGCTCACCCATGAATTTACTTTTGGCTAACCAAAATTAAATTCTCCATTGGTAACAGATTATATTACTATTATAATTAGTATAAATATAACGTATAAATGGTTAAAAATATATATTTTTTTAAATAATCCTAAAATCGAATACACACAATTACAATGAATACTTGTATGATTTTCTTTCTTATATCTTGGAAAATGTTTTATGTAAACTTATAAAGACGAATTTTAACCTTATATTAATATTGGATTTAAGCCTTATTTTAAGCCGCTTTCCACAAACTAATCATGTGTTATGTTCAAATAATTATAAGCTTTTTTTCTCTTTGATTAATTGATTGTTTTATGACCTTCTGTGTATGTTTTTGAGCACCGACCATCGTTTGAGCATCGCATGTTTACTTGCGTCAAAATATTATCTGTTTATTAACATATAATATCAAACAATAAATGTCTGCAGGCTGAACTTGAAAATTCAACATTGCTGTTATAATTAGGCATAATATATAAAATTAAAAATAAATTGGATATTTCTTTACATTTTAAATAATAGTAATAAATCATGATAATATATTATTATACTACATATCGATAGATATATTTGACGATAAGATTCTACGAGTCACTCAAATTGCTCTTCAGTTGTTTAGTTATGTCGTCAGTTTGTATTTTCAAACAGAAATGTCTACTCAACATTTGAAAATGTAATATCATGAGCGTCAAGTTTTAAGTTGAAAGTTTGTAAGCAACTTACCCTTTTGGGTACTCTTATACTCTTACAGTTCTATCAATCAAATATATTATGCTGATGTGTAAGCTATGTCGTATGATAATTTTACGTAAGGTAAACGGGAGATGCGCAAACGATGCATAATCCAAAAATCGAAAGATCTGCAATAACTGCAGTTTTAGAAAAAAAGGTCGAGTTGGACAATATATCTAGTGACGAGCAAGCTGCGATTTACGGCCTTATAAACACAATGTATAGTATATAATATCATTTGGAAGAATGAAGGACAGTTGACAATACTGTGCTAACGACGCTGGAAGTCACCACTTACCGATGACTGTCGACGAGATACCGTATACCCTTGAATGAATGTTATTTTTTTTTTATCAACTTTATATTGGTATATATATGTTGTTATTATTAAGCGTGGCGGAACACGTCGAGAGCAAAAATACAAATATATATTTATTTATTTTCTGTTCTTTTTTATGCACGTAAGCATGTTGTTCTGTTATTGTTGTTATTATTACTATGTTATTTGTATATAAAAGATTTGAAAAATATATTACAATATTATTCTTTTTTATGCATCAAAATAAAATATCATCATAGCAATTACAACGGCGCTGAATGTTTTTTTTTTATTTATGGCTCTTCTTGAAACCTTTTTTTTCACGCGTTGAATGGCACTTTTCAAAAGAAGAATATTTATCTCATTTCGGAGAAATATTTTTATTTTATTATCTATATATATTATACTATTGGTTAACTCTATGCATATATTTTCACAGGTATATTTATATTCACTATACGTTAAATTACAACGACACTATTATGATAACAGTTGAGTAATTTTACCGAGTTTCTGCAAATTTTAACCAAAATGTTCGTTTTCACTCGAAATATCTCTTGTTATACTCCGCGCCACGAGAGAAGGAACCTGTCTCGCGCATGCAGACTGTAGGCATTCCCCACTTTGTGCCATTTAGTGTATGTCAAATACGTGGCAATGCGCGGAATCGAACGTGTTTCGGTTCGGACATGGGTTCCTTCTCTCGTGGCGTGGAGTATAGTATTATCGTTGATTTGTACAACCCATAGTACCTACTATTTTATTCGTGACGTACATAAAATGTTATGGCTTTAACGAGCACAAACGACATGTCCAATGACATTTTTAGCAGCTATTATACCATAAGAGGATTGTGTTTACTCTATTTCAGAACGATAACTGTCAACTGATAAGCCTAGGACATGGATATCGACGACATTCACGTATTTCTTTTGAATATTTTATATATACCCACGAATGTTTCGTAGCTGACAATTTATTTCTAATCTATACAAATTTAATAACAAACATGTATTTTTTTGCATTTTTTAGGTCCATCGTAGATAATATTTTGCAAGGAATATAATAAAAAAGAAATCACTTTATTCCGTCGTATATGACATGTACGTCTTGAGGCAGTTCGTTTGATCCGTATCAACTTAATATCAACTGACAGCACAACAATAATACATGTCTTTGCATAATATTACCATATAATAACATATTGATATAGTATATTATAAAAAAGGTTATTAAATAGTTTTTAAATATATTTAAATAAGTATTTAAAAAAACCCATATAATTTCATCAAAAATGTGTTTGAAAAAAGAAAATGGTTTCGATTGATGGAGGCGTGATAGTGTGATGGTTATTACTATAATAATATTTTTAACTAGCCGACCCGTCACAGCTTCGCCCGTGATTGGTTGTTTGTTTTGCCTTCGGGCGATGGTATATGTATAATTTTTTATTCAAATTGTATCGTGTAATGTGATCGGCAAGTAAATATAAAAAATTGCTAATGAAAACGTATTGAAATGTTTCTAGCGGTATTAATGATAAATACATTTTTATTAAAAATAGCTGATCCCGTGCACTTCGTTGCACGTTAAATGTACCAACTCTATATGACTCAAACGTTGTTCAATTTTTTATTTAATATTCGGCGTACGATGTTCAAAACTTATCTTAACTTTTCCGTTGACCAGAATAAAAATTCTGTTTCGCAGCAGTATATTATCAGGTAGGCAATCTACCTGCAGACCTCGTGCTGTTTAAACGGACGTGTATGATTTAGCTCTAGAGTATGAAAGTTATACCAAGTTTGTCGTTTCTACTTAACTCCACTTACGGTGTAGTAATATAATCAATTAATACAAAATCCTAACCTAACCGTACTAAAATCCTATGAATAAAAAAAACAAAATTTAACCCTTTTTAAATTGGCATATCTTCTTCCCAGAGGTCTAATCTACACACAAACATTCATTTATATATACCAATATATATATTTATATAATAATAACTAGCTGATCCCGCGAACTTCGTTGCCCGTAAAAAATTACAAATCTTAAAAAAACTGTGATTGTTCGACTTTTTTTGGGTGTAACTCGTTGCAGTAAGTGCAACTCATACACCCTGGTAGGCAGTCAGGCAATCAAGGTCAGGTTGCGGGTAGCTTGAAATCCAACGGTTCCCGTGCCATATATAGGTATACAATTTACACGTTTATTTTAATTATTCATAATAACTAATTATTTATTCACTTTATCGAACTAAATGTATGCCTATGGCACTCACAAAGAATGTAGTTTTCTATTGGTGAAAGAATTTTTTAAATCGGTTCAGTAGTTCCAGAGATTACCCTCAACAACGTCAACTTACTAACAACTCCTCTTTATATAATATATATAAATATAGATGTAGGTAAATAATTGAATTTATAATTATATAGTCGTGTTTAGGGTTTGTGCCTACGGTTCGTTAAACGGTGCGTAGTGCATTTAGTCTGTATCGGTTATAATTTAATATTTGATTACACGCACTTGATGAATAAATACGCATAAACATTATACACTATATGATATATAGATACCTATATAACGTTATTATTACTCTGTGGAGTATGTATGGTTTACCAGGTGTTTACACGGTTGGTATTTTGTCTGATAAGCACGTGTTTCGAACGTTCTATCAATATTTCACTGACGGTTTCTAGACAGCGTATTATTTTAGGATTTCAGAAACCCTTTACAGTAAAAAAAGGGGGGGGGGGAATTCTCATTTGAAAAACAGAAGTTTGTATCTCCACAGGATACACTCCTTAAGTAGTACAAAAAATGTCAAAAATTTAAAAATATTACATGTTCTTATAATCTGTAATTAAGAATTCTAAAAATCAGAATTTGAATAAGTGTACTATTAAAGGGGAAAATATGAGTGAACATGTTTTAAAAAATCATCCTGTATAATACAAGTATTTCGTTGTCTCTGTACTGAATACGGTACAAATAACTATTTGTAAGACATAATGATATTATAAATTCAATCTAAATATTATACAGGACACGTGGTTTTAACGGCCACGCGCCTTTATGTATCCTATTTATGTGCAACCAAGACATTAATATCAAATTATTGTTATAATGTACCTACTCGTCCAGTGGCGTGTACCGAGAATAACTCCCCCCCCCCCCACAAACTGTTAATATAGTAAATTATAATTATTTGTACGTAATATATTATTGTATGGTACACGGCACAAAAACGTCTCGCGACGGTCTCGCCGTCTCAGCCCTCTCCTTAATCTCACTCACTCGTTGTTTTTCATGTTTCCGAACAGCGAGTACACGGGGTTTATTAGTACCGCAGTGAAACTATTAAGTCCCCTAATCGGCGTCGTGGCTATAATAGTGGCTGAGAAAAAAATAAATAGCGCCTACTACACGCGGAGCGCCTGTGCGGGGCAAACGGTTTGGCGCCAGAAATATGAATTTACAACATCTGCATTTTAACGTTGGGGGGGGGGGGAAGAGGGGAGAGAGGAAAAAAATAACGGTATAGACATTGCCAAACAGGATCGTGTGATGCGGCGAC
>NC_042494.1:107791342-107792689 GCF_005508785.2 Acyrthosiphon pisum
TTTAGAACTCGTCACATCCATCCATATGGAAATGTGTATATTAATACAAAAATAAACAGCCATGGGTTTACAACGAATACTAGGAGTCAACAGAAAATACAAAGACCGCACAAAATTAATTCTAAAAAGGTGGGTAAGTGGATGTCGCTCTGCTGTACAGTAGGTTAGAAGTGGGTCAATGTATAATGGACAGTATTAAATTTGAATTCAATGATATAATATCACTGTATAAGAAAAATGATTCTGAGCGGAGACGGTATATCAGTCTATGTATTAGACATATAATATATACTTATCTATGGTATTAAAAAAAAATTAACCTATTATAGGTACCTATAATAAATTCCAAATTAATCATATCATAATATCTATTAGGTACTTATAAGTTATAACGCGTTATACATCAACAACAAATCGTGGTACTATCATAGATATATAATAGTATACTCTAGAAGTTTCAAGTACCCACGAATAATATTATACAATCACAACAAAATAACTAAAATAGTTATCCTAGGTTTTTAATATGTAATTTCATCCAAATTTGGGCTTAAAATTACTATAAAAATAAACTGTGAATATGTATTTTTTAGATTTTTTGGTAACAGAATTAACGACTTACGTGGAATCTTGTTTTATATTTTCAAGTCTTACTATAAAATTTGAACATTTTATAAATTTTTGACTAGGAAATAATTATTCAATTTTAATTTGATAAATTTTGTCAAAATTTGATCATTAAATGCTTATAAAAAAAAATTGTGCCTATGTATTTTTAATATTTTTCAACTGATATTGTAACAATATATCAGAAGCTTTGTATTAAATTTATACACTTTTTGGCCCAACAGATAAAACTTTATTGATATTTATAGAAAAAAAAACTAAAAAAATTGAAAACTGAAAATGTCCGTAAACAGCTCAAAAAGAGTCAAAATATTTTCAAAATTGTATGGTGTATAGGAAATGCTAATATAAACATTCAGTAAAATTTTCATGTATCTGCAGTTATTCGTTTTTGAATTACAACAAAATAAGGAAATCGCTACATGAGAAATCGAGTGAATATCCAATGTTGTAAACATTTGAATTTCAAACGATCATAAAAATTTAATTTGACTTTCTTATAGATATTTTTTGTTTGATAAAGGTATATAATCTTATAAGGAATCTTGTATTACATTTTCATATCTTAGATTTAAAAAGAAAAATTTTTATGAATTTCTAACTCGAAATAATTTGCAAATTTTCGTGATTTTTCCATATTTTGTCATTTTTTGAACTTTAAATGCTTATAAAAAAAAAACTGTGTCTAACGATTTTTAATATTTTTCATCTGCCTTTGAA
>NC_042494.1:107792789-107912253 GCF_005508785.2 Acyrthosiphon pisum
AGATAATAATCTTACCTTTAGATTTTATAAGAGGTCAATTTACTCTAATTTTTAAACTAACAAAGCTACACGTGTTCTGCTTCGCGTAGAATTAGCTATGTTACGCACTTTTAAGACGGAGACAACACATGTGGGTATCACGTCCTCTTAACATATCCATTAACAGAGAACTACCTACTCAATGAAGAGGTTCACAGTAATGAGACCTATTATACAGCATAGCGACTTTCCTGATTTTTTTTTAATGTTATGTGTTAGATTGTAAAATGTATTGTACTTATAGTGCATTAATATTTTTAATAGAACATTATTGTTTTGGTAATTGGAAACGCTGAACTATCGAATACTGTTTTTGAGAGGTATTTTTATAATACCTAAGTACTGTGCTTCTGTGCTAAATTTAACACAGTTTTATAAAAATATTTTGACATAATAATATGTGGAGATCGACCATATACCGCTGTATCCTCTATAGTGTGTTAAAAACTAAAGCGAAAATTGTCGATTAAAAAACATTAAAAAAATTCGTGAAAACAGATGGTTGACCATTGATAATTTAAAGGACAAAAAAAATGTAGGTACTTAAAAAATAACTTTTGTTGAATAATGCATATTAATTATAATGATTTTATCATTAAACAAGGATATTGTTTTAAATTCGGCTGTCTCTATTTTCAGATTTAAAGATTTAAATTCAACTCGGGGATTAATAAGAAAAAGAAGACACTTGGATCCAGATATCTAAATTAATTAATATAATATATTACATTTTATGTATAATATTGTTAATGGCATAGTTAGAGTCTTAACTTAAAATATGCAGCTCACCCAAAAAAAATAATATTGTCTGCTTGGTAGTTAGTACTAATGAAAGTAAAGTTTGAAAGTAATGAACGATATCAGCGAGAATTTGATTGGATTTAAATATTATTTTTAACAAATAGTTTTTACTGCTTTTAGGTATTTAGGTAAGTCTGCAATAACTTAACATAGGTATTATCTTGAGTTTAATGGTAATCATTGAATACAATATCATACATTCAAAAATATGATTGTTTAAACAGAAATGCGGTTTATCTAACAAAGGATTGTATAAGATACTACGATCGCGAGGGAAAAACTGTCATCAAATTGTATATATTTTTATTTTAAATACATAATACCATTTGTATTAGTTGAACGACAGGATAGTTGAAAATATAGTAGGTATGAGTAAATGTAAAAATATACAAAAATATGTTTGTTCACTAACTGTATACATAAATGGGTAACCATAACTTTAAAGAAAATACTAAATAATCATAATGATTTATAAAATGTCCATCGTATTAAATATTTAGTGAGGTAAATATACCATTGGATAACATAATAGTAATTTTAAAATACCTATATAGTGGAATGCAATTTTTATATTGTACCTATCTACCAATTCTACCAATATTATTTTTAAAATTTAAATGCAGTTTTACTTGAAATAATATGAAGAAAAACTAATTTGTCAAATAATTAGTTTAAATCTTTCGGAAAAAAAAAACATTAAATATATTACATTGCGTATTTTTTTCTTGAGAAACTTTGTGAACTACACCGACAAACATTAAAATTTGGTGTAGAAACACTACTGAATGTTAAGCACCGTCGTTAAAAGTTAAGTAATTTATACAATTATCAACAATTCATCTGAAAGTATTACGTTAATACGACGTTACTAGTGTTTAAACTAACGCAATAAATAGTAATGGTAATAACACAACAATAATAGTTAATTGTACAAAGATTTGCATATTTAAGTTCGTACTTAAAAATTAATTTATGTCCAACTAAAGAAAACGTCGTTTGCAAGTTTATAGTTGATAATAAAAATTACATATTATTTACCTACCTCTAGTAGCATGTAACATAGGGTCCTGGCAGGCACGGACTCACAATAACTGTGGTGGAGGGGGGGCAACAATTTTTTTATAACACAAATGCAATTATTGCACTTAGACTTTATTCTTAATTTAAATTTTTTTCTCAATATTAGAATAATCTTAATGTAATAAATCGATTACTTAATGATTATATATTAAATAACAAAATTCAAATATCTTTTCATATTGTTGCCTTTTCCAAAACTGGCCAATTATTATTTCTATAGGTCAATGTTTACGTAAATTTCCCTATGAAAATTGGAGAAATAATATGTCAGGCAAGGGGGCTGGGCCACTAGGCCTCCTTGGACCCATCCCTGGGATTAGGCATTGCTCAGGCAACACCTTAAATATGGGTATTGACGGAAATAAAATATGATATTTTATCAGTTGTAGGTATACAATATTGTTAATGTATCATATTTTTCTTTGGAAATTGTTTAAAATAAAAAAATAAAATTTCTTTGCAATATTGTGTCAGTTGTAAAGTATTTTAATACATATATATGCAAAATTAAATGGTATTTTAATCGTATTTTTAAATTAACTATTAAGTATTTTAAATAATGTGTTGGACGTAGGTATTTGTATTTGAATACCTATCAAATAATTTAATGTAAATTAATTTATGAATTCTAAATAATTTTATGAATAATAATCAAATTTCAGATTGTTTTTTGATATTTATTATATTATTTTATTTATACGTAAGAAGGGTACTATTTGTTAAAAACATATATATAAATTAGTTTATATAAAATTGTCATTGACCGTTAATTGTTTGATTTATATAAAAGTATCTACAACTTAAATTTATCATTTGTTTTATTTATTTACATTTTGTAGTATAATATGAAGTGGGTATTATTATTAATTAAAGATACATTTATATTTAATCAATGGTAGTATAAAGTTCTAATAATATACCTTGGTATACTTTATTCATATCACCAGATTTAAACTGAATTCTCATTTTCATATCTTTAAATATTTTTAAACTAAACTAAACTTCTACAAAACTGTATTAAACAAAATTAATTTGTAAAAAAACAATGTAACCAAATGAATTATCAGTGACCCTCCCAAAATACTTAAAAGTAAATGGTGTCGTGAACTTCCACTTGTCTGATTTAACCCCAGAAAAGTACCATAAATTGAGCTTATTAAAAAAAATTTATAAAAATACCCTAATAAAATGTTTGTTTAAGTTGAATACTGTGATGACACTGAGTGATACAAAGTCTTTTCTAACTACACAACCATAAGGTTGTGATTTCAAATGTATTATTACCAATACAATTTTAATAATTATAAACGGTGGCTACTTTTTTAATATTTTATAATTATAACTGCTTATTGGTATATGGGCTATCTATTTTTCTGGTTTTTTAAGACACAAAAATGGTACGTATCTTATAATTTATGATTTATATATTTATATGTTGTGCATACATTATCTTTATAATGTATTATGAATATAGTGATATAGCTGGTACCTTTATATTATTATGTCATAACATGCAGATTCCACACGATAGTAAAATAAGTATTTTTCATTTAGTCTACAATTACGTTCATAGAAAATGGTAGGTATTACATATATTATCGACATGGCTTAAAATGCTCTTAATTTATATTTTGTTAGTTAGGTAGTTACTGATATTATCTCGATTATAATATGATGTATTAGATATAAAATTAATAATTATTTATAGTTTTTACTTTATATATCTATTGACAACCGCAACTATAATAAATTATTTAATCGTAACATAGAATAATATTAAGTTTGACAAAAATATTAATACCAAACATATTAAATAAAATATAATTGAATGGTAACGATGTTACGCAAACCATTACAAATGGGTTTTAAACGAATAAAAAAAATAAAAAGCTTCATGTAAATAAATCTGCTCTTCTAGGTATATTCTTAAATATTATATATAATTGTCCATGTACTCCCAACAGTATTCCTGTAAACCTATAGTAATGGTTTAGATACGTCATGTATGATTTCATGAAAATTCTACACTTCCGTGAGTTATTTTAAATAATAGTATTTACTATTGAGGCATATATTGTGAAATAAAAATATTTTTAAAATTCTTGTTATTCCCTTCCTATTAAATATAATTTAAATGTAAATACCAAATACTGTGTTATATCTTAAATGGGCTTTCACCCGTTAAGTTGAAATAAATAAATAAGAAAAATGCTCAGGCTAAACTTGTAGAAAATATTCCCCTATAAAGTTAAGCATATAATATTGTGCAAAATGATTTGATTTTAATTAGCATAATTATTATTCTTTATTTTTTAATTATAAAAATTAGTTTACTCTTGGAATAAAATACAGAAACTGTATATATTATATCTACTAGTTAGGTTATAGATAGGTATTTAAAATAATAATAACAAAAATAAACCTCGTTCAAGTGTTTGATATAAAGCTGTAACGTTAGTAATTGACATATTTTTAGAGAATATAATATTGACATACCATATAGGTACGGTAGATACAATTGGTATTATAAAGTACTTTTCGACGAATATTAAAAATATACGCTCTAAATAATTATGATATCCCATGACCTTTAATTCATGCATTAAATAATCCATATTAGGATGTCTATAAACAATTTTCCGATCACAAACCAGTTTTTCAGTTTTCATAAATCAAAATTTACAATCAATATATCATATGTTTTTTTAGTTTTATTTAATTTACTACTTTTTTTTTTTGACATCTCGGAAAAATATGACTCTTAATTTTACGGCTTAATCGTTATTGAAATATTTACTGTGCATAACTATCGTCAAACCTACTTAAATCTTCAACTGGTGATTATTAAATATTGTATGTCGATTGTAAAAATAATATAATTTTAACATATAATAAAAAATAAATTTAAATTTAAAATACTTACGTGAATATTCATTATTCTATATGTGGTTGATAGGTAATTGATTTAAAAATCAACCACTCAGAAATAAAATATTTAAATTGTTTATTAATAATGTATACACCCCAGTCATAGAAAATAAATATAAACATATAATAAAAGTATTTTTCTTAATCAAAGATGAGACTCGATTTCTCTAACTACGTTTAGCCCATATATTTTTATGTCCACGTGTAAAAACATATGGTAATTATGGACGAAAAAATCACCATACAATCTCAACACTATCGAAGTTTGCAACCCAAGTAATGTCTAGCCGTTAGGTACCTATGTTTATTTTATAGCATAAATTTCTGTCATGTCTATTTTCATTGATAATATGCTCACCTATATTATAGGTTTACCACATATTATAATAACTAATTTTCTGTCTAAAGCAATTTAGACGTGTAAATTCCGAGAATTCATTAATCACGTAACGTTTTAACCTAATCAAATCCATTTTACTAATTTGTTACAGATATACTTTAGAAAACCTCATCTTAAGTTTTTGCTACTAGAGTGTTCCAACCATGTGCCAATAAATTGGAGACAATCCAAAGAATCCTCTGGTCGTGTCCCATTGCCTTTAAATTAGGGTACAACCACAAAATACTTTGGCAACGGTAAAAAGGAGTATCGGTTCTTAAAATTGGATTCATTGCGTTTTACTTCGTATACTGCTACATTTCTTCTAAATGGACGACGATTATTATTGTCACGTATATTGTGTACATTAAAATCATTGTAATAATTAAATAAAATATTTCAAACGTATTGATAAAGTCACAAAAAATAGAAGTAATTACAAAGGGATCACAAACTATTTTTACCTACGATAAAAACATTATAAGCCACTTAACCTGTTATAGGGGTTTACTCAAAAAATGGTTTGATTAATTGATCCCGTACATTTGTTGCAACATTACAGTACATACAATTAGTATTTACTTTTATTAGGTATTAGTAATAGTTTTATTCCACCCACGATCACAATCGTAATTCGCAACATTACAAATAAAAATATTAATCAATAATATTATACAACATTGGTACAGTTTTGTTCAAATTTAATATTAATTATAACGACAACAAAATAAATACAAAAAAGTATGCACATAAATGTGTTATATTTCCATAAAACTGAATTTAAAAACCAGGGATGTCATTCTGATGTATAGTTGTAGATTTTGATTATACCTTGTGGATGTACCTATAACGGATGTGTTAAATTTTAATTCAATAATAATCATTGCATACGAAAAACTATTCTGAACAGGGTCTGTGTGTGTCCTTATTGACCTCTATTTATAAAATATAATGATATTCCATAATTTATTTATATTACTAATTATTAATTAAATAATTTTTTCCTAAGAAATTGTATGTAGGTACAATAATATTGTATAATTGCTATAATACTTTGTTTTACATTACATATTATAATATACGTACATTATAATTCATAATTAATGAATTAATAACAAGGTAGTTACTATATAATGTGGCAAAAAGGTACGTGATCAATTAGTATATAATTAATTAGGTAATTTAAAATTTGTATTAAAATAACAATATATATAATGATGAGAAGTTCGAAGTTTCAAAGGTTAAATTTTTTTGAATTATAATATAATAACAAAGATCATTAGAAAAATAATTGTTATTAAACTTAAATATTTTTATCTAAATTTGAAGTTTAACGCTTAAAACAAATAAGTAACGATTTAGGTATTTTCGAAACTTTTAAATTATTCACAGACCATGCTATAGTCTCTGCTCAGAATCGTTTCTCGTATTCAATGAATTATCGTTGAATTTATATTTAACCACTTCCGTGAGGTACATTAACCTACTCAATGACAATTATTTATTCTAAAAATATACATCAGAGAGTTTTTTATCTCCCCCGATAATTTTAAAAAGAAATGAGAAATATTACATTTGACCCTCTACTTCTTAAATTTAAAACTACCAACCAGATCCAACTTGTTACCAAAAATTGTCAAGTCCTTATAATTTTTACTGCTCAAAGAGATGACCAGAGACTAATATAAAATCACACATCGTTGTAAAAACCATTTGTTTATTCCTCTACTCAGAATCTAAAACACATGTCACATACAATTAAAAACCTAAAGCATCCATCGCTTCGTTCAGAATCTAAAACAAAATTATCGTATTATTAAATATTTTAATCTAACAAATTCGGATAAATCAAAATGCAAACATATTTTTTAAGTCTACTCCTCTAGTTTATCGTAAAATAAATAAATGCCAATATTGAGAATCATTAGTACGTAAACAGACTAAACAAGAACAAAAACGTTTTAATATAAATTATATTTTTTTGTCGTTTATGTGTGTTTTGATACAACTCAAAATATACGTTTTTAAATATGTTATAATATATCAATATGTCTCTATTAGAAATGTGGTCATCGATTTTATAATATTTAATCTTCATAATCGAAAATACCAAGAATATATCATATACTAAAATATTCATAATGGTAGGTCTGAACTAATTACAATTATCCCCGAAGTTTGTAGCTCATACGAATATATGATTATCCTGAACTTATTCTCAGCATGAATAATTCAGAAGTGATGTGCACTACAATAATTATTAGAAATAGACATTATCTGAAATAAATGAATTGTTCAGTTAATGTCAATCGGCGGATCAAATAAAAGGTTAAGCACCCCAAAATATTTATGTGCACCCTTAAAAATTAAGATTAGAATAATATTGTACTGATATAAGTATATCATTTTTAGAAATTAGAAATAGTTTTTACTAGTATTTATTTATTTTTCTCGGTTGTGAGGCTTTTTTTAACTAACCAGAAAAGTGCCTATTATAGGCAAATATATTTTCAAATTATTTGGGTTTTTTTTAAATTTTAATTCGAAATATACAGTCTATATCGCATGAGTGCATGACATAACAAGTATATATGATAAGAGACAGATAACAGTATCCACAAAAAATAAAGTGAGTAAAGAAGCCACCCAATGATGACACTTTAATATTGATTTTTTCAGTTGTATAATAAGAATTTATTTAGATATTCTTTTTTTTTCTTCCTTCTTCTAGATTAAAATATGTAAAAGGTATCTGCATCGAGTTATTTGGGTTTAATTTTTTAAACCATGCTAGAATAGACATCACCTTGTACAACGTCTAATATATAGGTACCTACCTATAATTAATAAATAATAACAATTAACAAGATGTATTTGTAGCAAAAATTAAATTAGAGGATGTTCATATCGAAGCTTATTTTTTATTTTTTTTATTTTAAAGGGGGACACACATAGGGATTTGTTGGCTCTCGAAAAATTATTTTTTTTTGTTTGTATAGAGTTGTTATTGATTACAAAAATATAAAATAATTATTATAATATAATTAGTTAGGTATAATTTTAGACCTGTATTTTATTTTTGGTCAAAACCATTCAAATATATCTGTTAAAAATATGGTAGTTTATATTTAACGGAGTTTGAGACAGGGTAAATCCACTGGCATTATTATTAATTTATCACGGGGGTAACGCCGTGCAGGATCAGCTATAATTAATAAATATAATATCTACTACATAAACTGAAAGGCATAAAACGGATGACCCTTCTAATGCAAATCTGTAATTTTCGACCAATTTTCAAAAGAAGTTTGTCAATAGATTCAGCAAGAAAATAGTTATTGGGATTGGATATGTATCATAAGTTCAAAATTGTAATTTATGTTTGGTATAATGATAACTCTATCAACCCGTGTTAAAAATCTATGCAGTTTATATAACGTAAGTAAAAAGTGGTAATCCACGATCACGGGAATTTAATTATTGTCACGCGCAACGTTGCGCAGAATCAGCTAGTATTTTAATAAGTAAATATTATATAATATTGAACAAACATTAGTTGCTGTATAAATTGTGTTTAATTTAAATGTTTTTTACTCGAAGTGTTAATGAATATGAAATAAAATTTCATATTATAATATTTATTTTTCATTTAAGTTGAATGTTCACCAAACCTCATGCAATTCGTTGGAAATTAATACTTGGAAAAAATTGTTTTACTTCAATAAAACTTAATGTCTGAATATTAAAAATGTAATGAATTCTATACTGTGTTTTGTGAAACAAGGTTTAATTTTGAAAGACGTTACTCTGGATAGTGTAAATAAAGTAGCGTAATTTTGTGGAAGGGGGGGGATGTGGTGTCGTATAACTCCCATGACTTTTTTTAAGACTAATAACTAATAAGCCATATTTATCTACTTATTTAACTATAAATATTATTGTTTATAGGTAATATAATATATTTTATAAAAATAATACAAAAAAACTCGAATTATCTGCGCTTGCTGTAGTTACAACTGAGATAAAATTACTTCGTAAAAAATACTAATCACTATACTGCGCAAATATATTGAAATAAATTATATTTTTAAATTGTGTTATGGTACAAGAATAAACCACCGAACAGTCGAATATTGTTTTATCGTGGAACGACGACGCACATCAGCAAAACTCCAACTCCGTATAAAATGTATAATGTTTAAGTACCTACTATTGTAGTATTATGTTATGTATTATAGTATATATTATGTATTATCTAACAATTTTATTTGATGGTAATAATATGACAATAATATTGTATATTATACAATATAAGTTATAACTATTGTTAAACTGTATCTAAATGCAAATAAAGTATAATACCTATTTGTAAATGTGAATTTGTATTTAAATATTAATTATTATGTAGTTATTTATTTTAATGTATGCACACATTTATACAATATGTACTTGCATTATACAGATGATCACTATGGTTGCAATGAGAGGAGTTTATGCATTTTATTTTATTTTTTTGGTTTATATATTTTTTTTTTTTGGAAGGGGGGGTGAGGATGGGGTGTAGGGGTAAATGTTTCATTTTTTTATAGAATTAACGTATTTTAACATAGTAAACATAACGATTTTAGTTATTTTGTTGCAACTCAAAAACATTATTCGTAAGGACTTTAACCTTTATGCTGGTAAGGTACGTATATTATTCTATTTAGATACGCATTGAATTTTTCAAAATATTTATATTCATGTTAATCTATCTATACCACATATCAATTCACTCAGTTGTACTGTACGTTGTTAATGATGTTGTAGGCCATTTAGAAAATTAGTATTTTTGTGAAAAGACTAGGCACTTTGCAATGGGGTAGGTAGCCCGTTTGCAAACTAAATATTATATTTCCAAACAGCTAGCCTGCTGTTTTTCAGACTTATTGCATACGGACTAACAGCATTTAGACCTTTTAATAACTACAACCATTATACTATGATAATAACCATTTTACTTATTTTCCGACTAGCTCATCTATTTGTTTTTCACGGTGTTTTTCATAATATGCTAAACATATTATGTTACATGTAAACTGAAGAAGTATAATAGGGTATTGTATTAATTGTACAAAAAATAAAAAATAATGATTGTAATACTATATAATAATTCAGTTTATATGTTACATAAAACTTTAAAATAAATTAAGCTTCACTGCTACTCACCATTGATCAAAGTAGATACATTTACATGTTATAATAATTCTATTGCGGTTTTTATTTTTAATTTTTTGTACAATTAATAAATTACTCTTTTATTATACTTATTCAATTTACATGTTACATATGCTTTTGCAAAACACCATGCAAAACAAATAGATGCGGTTGTCGGAAAATAAGTAAAATGGTTATTGTTATTATCATATTAGATATAATGATTGTAGATCTTAAAAGCCCTAAATGCTGTTAGTCCGTATGCAATATCCAATAAGCCTAAAAAACAGCAGGCTGTTTGGAAAAAAACAATTAGTTCGCAAACAGGCTACCACATTGCAAAAAGTCTAGTCTTTTCGCAAAAATACTAATTTTCCTCTGACATTGACATATGTGTTATTAACAGCTAGTTATATAATATACAATTATTAATTATATTGCATGATAATATTAGAATAATTACTAGGTATATAATAGATTCAATATTTGCCATAAATTAATTCAACCAAACATATTATTACTGAAAGCAATATAAATATTGTAATATAACATAATATCTTTAGAGAAGTATCTTTTGTTTTTAATGCGTAAATGAGATAATTCCATTCAATTAATGTGCACATTTTATAATCCAATTACATCATCGTATATTATTGTAATACCATACCATAATAGGTATGTAACAAATTAAGTGTTTTCGATTGAAAGCACTACACAGTTTGTACAGTAATTATAACCTGCACAGTAGTAACCACACATATTGTTATTTGTCATCTGGGGTAAAAAACAAGAAATGCATCGTATGAAATTAAATTATAATAAAATAATATGTGCATCACTGTAGCATAAAATAAAATCATAATGCATTCATTAATACCTAACCAATTTTGTGATATTCTTAATGCATTATATATTGTTACTTTCATAAATATTTTGTAATTTTAATAAAATATTAATATATAGTTATGTACCCATAAATAAGTATTGCAGTTAGAGGGTTGATATAGTTGATTCCAGACAAAAAAATTCTTATCTAATGGTCAATTGTATAATCGGTCTGATTAGTTATCTTCTAAGTACCTATATATTATAATAATGTTATGATTGTAATGGGTTATTCGAGTTGCGCATGTAATTTAGTGAAATGAAGACGTCATGTCAAATATTATATTATAATAATGAGAAGAAGTGCTTATAAAGTGTCATTTAACTAAATGGTGGTTATTTAACCAAGGAGGAGAACACTGTTTTTTGAGATGATGTGTAATGTTTTTCTTTAGGACTCTTTGTTGTTGTTTACAGTGTTACACTATAATATTATTATGTGTTCGATATTTGTAGCGAATAATTGGATTATCGATGTTATTAAATATAAAAATATCGTATTCATGTTTGTACGAGAAAAATTTGGATGACAACCGATCACATTTTCATTTGGAAATAAAACAAAGCAGACCCGTAGAGGTGCACTTGTTTTGTTTCACTCTCTCCAGCGCATTATATCGATATTACATTTTAAAGCAATACGATAAATCATCGGATTTGGAAACAATTTTGAGCGGACCCATCTCGATTGTCGACATTAGTTAAACTTTTTACGATAGTGATCGTTGGTCCATTACGCACTTGCACCACGGAGACTACAGAGAAAATCGAAAATGTATTTCTCCAAATTACAATAGTATATATAGTAATTACTCTCGACAGATACTAGGAATCAAATAAAACTTCTGAAAATCAACTTCAACTATACTCTGTCCCACGAGAGAACATGCCGGTTCTGCGCATCCCCCTACGTCACGCTTCTATCGAAACTGGTTCCCCTATGACAGGGTGTCGCGCGGGGGAACCAGTTTTGGTCGGTGCGCGGCATGATCTCTCGTGGGACAGAGTATCGAAGTATAGAAATAATAATATATTATGCAGAAGCGGTATATCGATATATATATTATAAGGATATTGCATAATTTGTTTATATAAGTTTTAATCATTTATTATTTTATTAGTTATACTGTATTTTAAACATTATATTTAGGTACATTATATAATAAATTATAATACCGCGCTTATAAGTCAATACCTTACCACAGTGTGCATAGAATCATGGTATAGGTACATTTGTCAGCTTAATATTTGTCTAAATATTTTTGTGATTATTTCTACAAAATAATAATAATATACCTACGTAATTATTCATAATTAATATCATACGTATTGCTACGTAATAGCGAAAAATTTCAAGTTTTTCGAATTAGGTTTTTTTCAATTACATTACCATAGCTGAAATCGTTATTTATAAAGTAATTATTTTTTAAGTGATCTAAAAGTATTTATAATTATTATAGGTAGCAGTTTCATTTTACTGTTCCAAAAGGCGATAGCAGAGTAACAAACACAACAAATAAAGTGAAAATACACATATTTATTGTAAGTACAATCAATTTTCTCTGAACTTAAAATGTATATTGTATAAGCACGCAGACACTAAAAAGACGAAGAGCAAAATATATATTATGTAATGTTCAACATTTGTACTTCCTAATTAAATTTAACTAAATATATTTTATTTTCATATTAAGTTAAACGATATAGGTACTTGTTTATCACCATCTAGGTTTATACAAGTATTATACATTATATTATATAAAAGTTAGGTATTTTCTCATGATTATAGTTTGGATTTTGAGATAACGTAACTAATATAAAAAAATATTTAAAATAATTAATATTATTTTTTTGTCGAGGAATAAAATAACGACCATTTATTTTGACAAACTATCTTCAGAAACGGTTCGTAGTTTCGGACATCAATTATTATACTTGTACAATGTAACCTAAAATGACCTTAAACGTCCATCATCAGTGTGAAATTGAAACAAGTCGATAGTTTATATAGTATACTATTTTAAACATATCATCGAAAACGCGTCAAATTGACAAGCTCTAATCGTTTTATATCGTATTTTATAGTATCTATAAATGATATATGATATAAATTTATATGAAACATTTTTGTAATTTTTTTTTTTTTAATAGGGAGTGAAAATGTGAAGTTTATTCTTTATTACATTTAAATAGAAATTAAATGATATATACTAATTATATATAAGAGTTATTTTTAAATAATTTTAAAAGTAAAGGCATTTGCTTTCAAATCTGAACCCTACTTTTTAAGCTAATTTAGAAACATAGTTCCTCATCAGCCAGTCCGTATAAGTATACATTGTTCATGGGTGCAGGTATAGGTAAGTATTCAATAGTCCATAATGCCTAATTATAAAGTCTGGATTTTGTATATTAGTACTTCTATATATTTTAATCATGGAAAAATAGAAGTACTCAATACTCTGCAAGTTTACAATGGGTAAATAAAGAATAACAATAATACATATATTTTTTTTTTATTATAGTACTGTTATGTCTTTAAAAATAACTAAGTATAATATAAGTATAATAGTTTATGATATTTATTCTAAATAACTATATTAATTAATAATGAACAAATCGAATATATATTTTTGTTATTTATTCGTGGGTCATTATTTTAAAACCTTTGCATTGCATTGGGGTTAAGCTGATTTCAAGGAATGAAGTATAAACAAGCCAATTTAGTTGATCATGATTCATTATATGACAGAAAGGTCATTAATACAATTGTTATTTCAAAACCTTTTTAATTCAAAATATTTTTAATATTGACTCATATTTTATCATTTTTTATGAACATAATTAAAAAAGATCTAGACATTACAATATGTAATGAGATATATAATATACTATAGTTGCTGCTTTGAAGTAGTAATTTATTGTCTTCGGTAGAATAGCAAATGAACATTTGTCTCGACCCTACAATAAGAGATTATAACATAAAAACAATATTAATCGATCTCATTACAAACTGAAATACGGCTAAAATCAATAAAACATAATTTATGCATTTTGCCGAGAAAAAGTCGTAGGTATTCAATGATTTATAGTAGGTAACATAATATTCTACTGTGACTTCAGTTTTTGTTCAGTGTTCAATGTACACAGATTAATTAATAAACAGGCTAATATATAATATATATTATATTAGAATAGAACCTTCTTAAAATAATTACTGGAATATATTAAATACATTATTTTAATAATAATGACTAAATTACTAATGTAATTTTGTATCAATCCTAAAAAAAATAAAAAAACAAATTAATGTTGTATTACAAAAAACAATTTACTTAACACGTAACACGTTTCTCTCGTATTTATCCGTGAAAAATATGTCTTATTTCAATATTGTCTTCTACATATAAATATGTGGTTTAGAGATGGATTTGTTCAATTTAGTTAAGTATATACAATACGAGAATTAAAGAGTTTTAAAAGTACATGTTGTAGTATCCCACAAATTCATGATATTTAATGTTCAAATAAACACACAACTGCGTCATGTATAAAAGCTTCTGATATAAACAATTTCAGATTTATATGAATTCATTTGTTCTGACTACATACTACAGTATATATCATTGCAATTTGCAACGTAAATATGAAATCTAAAGTGATTTTTTGCATAGATCAATAACGTTAAAAATGATACTAAATGCAAGCCGACCTTTAGTAAATAGTGTTTTTTTTTCAATAGTATTGAGTCAATTTAAATTTAAAGTAAATAGACGTACATCATTTTAAATTCATAATAGTTATATATATAAAATTTAAAATAAATTTAAATCTTAGTTAAATAATTTATCTGTTGGTGAACACTGGAGAATGTTTGATACCTAATGGTTATCAGTAATAATAACTACACGCAGCTCGCATAATATTATTAGCAAGCGTATTTGCAACAAAAAATAATACGAATGTTTCTGTTTTAAAGTATTCTACACTTTTCGTATTGTTTGACCAATTAAAAAAAAAAAGTATAAGTACTTAGTACAATATCGTCAAATGTATATTAATTAATGTTATAGACTGCCTGTATTATGAGGTTTGCGCTGTCAATACGTTTTTTATAAATACTAGATACTTGAAAAATATTATTATTGTTCGTTTTGTCATCTTAATGTTCTGTGGTGGTTGATAAATACATTTTGTAATATTTATACACGTTTTATTTTATACCTACCTAAATAATATATAATTGTAAATAATGTATATAATTAAATTTGAATATGATTTATGCAATTTATAATTCACAAAAAATATGTTGCTATGTTTCCTAAGATATTTATCAATGGTATACCCCAAATAATAACTACTGGTTCATATAATTTTAATAGATACATTTTTACTCTACATTCTGAGAAGTGTTTTTTTAAAAAGCATTAATACGTTCTCTAAATTTAAAATAATTACGTTATACGGTAATGTAACAATATTTAAATAGGAAATAGTTAAAATTTGATAAACTTAAAAATATTTTATTGGCATATAAACAGGGGTGAAATAGATATAGTTAATATTGTATAATGATCACGGTTTATATTGTTTCCATTTATTGTAAACCAGAACGTATTTTAAATTATTAAAGTTAAAATACTATATAAAGTTTTACACCATAGTTAAAGTACTACACCATTAATGTATTTGAAAGATATTTTTTTTGTATTATTATTCGAAAGTGGTTTTATTCAAAATAATTGATTATTAGTTGCTTATAAACTACATTTTGAACTAAAGGACATATTTTTATATTTATATTATAATTTAAATTTTAAAACAAGAGTAATTTTTTTAACCGGTTTTGGTTTTCCGGTAGAAGTCTACTTATACAATTTTATTATTATGGAAACAATGATAAATTAAATCAAATAAAAGTAATTCCAAACTTTTTGTTTCTAAGTAGCACATTAAGACTGTTATCAGCCCTTATATTTTACGGCGTGGTAAAATAATTAATGGAAATCGAGCAATTTTTATGAGATATGAAATAGGATAAAAGTACGAAAATCATTTACAGGAATTAAACAGCAGAGATAATAATAATATTATAACGTATAGTTATTAGAGTTTACGTGTCTTAATCAATTTATTAGATAGCAAGTTCATACTATTATATGACAGACGTATTACATACTTACGTGTAAAAGAACGCAGAAACGAAATTGCATTTTAAGGTTGTCGCACGGGTGGGTCGACCGATTCGCAGGTTATTTCGTACACAGAACGCGCGTGTCACATTACATATAATATACTTTAATAGTTTAATGGACGGCGTGAACGTTTATTAGCTACAATTTGATACTTAAAACTAATCGATAATAAAAATGTCAATTATTCATACAGAACGTGAGCGTATTACGACACTATACTTGTCATCGTCAATTACTTTTGTTTTGCTTTTTTTCTTCTAATTTGTGTGTATTTTTTTTTTTATTATGATTTTGGACTATATTATTATCATTTATAGCAGGGAATATAAGGGCAATGCGCCGATTTTTATATCTAATTTATAGTCATTATTTTTCTTCACCTCAACTAAAAATACAATTTTTACCTACCTGTCTCTATTCAGGTTAAGACATTTTTTTTAGTAATTTATTTGCATAATCAAAATAATATATTCAAATTTACCCGGATATTGTTAACACTTTTAATTGTAGGCCTTCGAAAGTACAAAATAATAAAGTGGTCGATGTAAATATATTTATCATACTATTAAGATTGTAAATATTGTATTTATGAATGTAATGAATACGATATTAATTTTTGATGGTATTCGGAATGATTTAAGCATAGAATATAATATTTGTTTAAAATTAGCCGTGTGTGGTAAACGTCACACACAAAGGAAACGAATTTCCGTATAAAAATGAAAGAAAAATCACATAGAATTTTTCTTGTAGTGTAATAGTTTCCATATCAAAATATAATATTATGTAATAATGTGATATTTAGCGACCCGGTCATATCATCCGCGGGGGGGTTGTGGTTGCGGTATAAAGTGGTATATACTCGAACAGTGGTCGATTAGTGACCGTCAATCACGTATCGTCACTACGTGAGCGTGTGTGCTTATGATGTGTGTTTGCGGTCCCAACACGTTGAGCTCGAGATGACAACCGTGCTCAAGCGCGGGGGGGAGGAGGCGGATGCTGCGTGCGCACGCGCGTGACCGACGACCGCCGCCGCCGCCAAACTATATTATAATATCCTTTGCCGTCTCGTTTAGGTCATGGAAGAATGGATAGTGGCGTGCGTTGGTGAGGAGAGAGATTAAGAAGGAAATTGATTAATGATAGCGAACCGCACTCGCCACTGCTATATTATATATAGCTGGAACGACGAAATATTATTATTATATAAGTATAATAATAATAATAATAAAATATACTCGCACATTTGGTACGCCATATATACGTACAAAATACATTATCAACAAACGGAATCGAAAACTGTGTTTTATTCCATTTAATCCTTGCCGGCAACCATATTCGGGTGAGAAATGATTTTATGAGACGTTTAGATTATATATAAATACAATGTATAAATATAATATATATATATATATATATAAACCTTTACAGCAATGGTTGTGTATTGTGAGCGTTTGGCTGCGTGTGATAATATTATAGTATAATATAAGGCTAACCGCCCTGGGATAAATGCCGCGACAGATATACGCGTGTACCTATACAGTCTTCCGCGGGCTGTCGCCAAATCAATAATATTCTTTCATCTCGTCAAATTCATTTATCACGATAAATGCACACACGCAAGTCTCCGGGTCGTCGAATATTCGCAATCGTCGTCGGGACCACTCCCCAGAGGTTAGGTTCCGGGGTGGACCTGCAAAATCGGAATGCACCATCACAAATAAATATATTATTACATTACAACTCGAAGAATTTGGTGGAAATTAAACGCTCCTCATCCCGCACTCGTCACTGCTCTGCTGAAGTTCCTACTCCTCCACCGGAGGAGGACTCTTCCTCCACCACCATATTATCCTCCACCGCGACACGCTAATTAAATTCAATTTATATCACTGTTGCAGTTTTCGTTCAAAAGAGTTTTTCACATTCAAAACATTAAACGTTTTTAGCGAATTATTCGTTTCCCGCGAATTCATCTTCGACGTTCAAACGACGACATTGTAAACTCATAGGCCATTTCGTTAATTGTCATCATAATTTATACACGACGGTTACATTCAATTCCAACGGCCATAAACGTACGCCCTTGTAACCATCTATACATTATGTTTATAATTCATTTTATACATGGTGTTCTTTTTCTCTGCAAGTTTTACCTACCGTGCTGAGTTGCCAAGTAATTTTAATTAAAATTATCAAAACATATTATTTGTACATATATAGGTATATATTACATACTTTAACGTTGTTTACAACGATAGTAGTTCTCGTTAGGTTATTTTTCATATATAATCGTAACTTGAAACCTGCCTCATATACAATTAAACTTTAAATGTTATGACACGTGAAATAACCGAAAGTAAATTAATAAGTAGGAACGCGAGCGTTGTGTTACGTAAAATACTAAAATCTCAACAAGCTACAACTGAAATTAAATGGAGTATTGATTCAAAAATGCCAATAATTCTGATATTCGATCGAATATCGTATGATAAAAAAAAAATCGAATCTAAAAGAAAGTTTTTTTTTATTGTGTAAGATCTATTCAACAAAAATATTTGACGAGGATCAAATCAAGACTTATGTTCTAATTATAATATAATATGTGTACGATAATAGCCATCAATCAATATACTTATGTTGACTATCTGTTTAAGACATTTTTAAAATGTATTAAGAATAATACCAGTGAGAATTTATCTCGAGTATAAACCATAAATTGCTTTCATTTTATAAGGGTAAGACTAACTCTAATAATGCTTATAAAATCTATAGAATACTTAACTTATACTACCTTTTTAAGCTCATTAAAATATGTATGTGATGATAATATGTAATAATACGTCATAAGTCATCAATTTTTGAAATAAATCGAAATTAATAAAAATCGTGCACACCATTATAACACAAATTCTTTAAAATATTAATATATACTCTTAAATTTCATACTATGTATTTCATTTTTACACATTCACAATTTAAAAACTTAGAATTTATAAAACTTTTAGTGTAAGCAGGTATCTATGTCACTTTACAGAATAAATATTTACAGCAAAGTTCTTACAACAATTGAAAAATATCCAAAATAAGTGAATTAAAAATTGTGTTTTAAGAAGCATTTTAGTTTTAAAAAAAGCATGGATAATTTCCAATTTATTTTATAGGTAAAATCTCAAAAAATTTCAAATTTTTACGAAATTGGATATCTAAATAAAAAATAATGAATTATATAGGTACTCCACTCATGTATTTCAAATAATATTATTTACATGGACTTAAAACTTTTCACCATTATATTTTACGAGTATGTTGTTACTTATATTACTTATTATTTTGTATATTATACATTACATGCAATGATATTTATTATTTTCAATATATTACAAATTGCCTTCGCTCTAAATCGTTTTTCATCGTATGCAATAAGTCATCATTTGATTAAAATTTAACTCATTCATTACAGTTATATTATCTACTCAATGACGGAATCAATAATTCTTTACAGTAGAGTGAATTCCTCGGTAATAAGTATTTTTATTTAAGGCTATATTAACTATTACATCAATTGTTTGTCCCGTCTAGTCGAAGAATATAACGATGTCGTCCATTATAATATTATCTAATTACTTATTTTACAGGTGTTTTATAATTATAATTATAATATTGTTCCTTATATTATTTCCAAGATGCAATCAATATAAATTAAACAATAAATGTTACAGAAAATTACTTCAAATTATTTTTTCCAATATTATAAAGAACTATACTAACTTTATATTAGGTATGATCATATTATCAATTCTATAAAAAGATAGTTTTCATTTGATTTTATATAGAGTTAAGAATACATCAACTTAATAAATATTTAAATAGTAATTAATTACGATTATAAATTACTATGAAATTATTTCTTGAAAAATAACAGATTAAAATACTTGTTTAAATTTATTATTTTCACTTAACTATAAAATTATTTATTCATTTTTTATTTTTCTTATTGTAAAGTAAATAAATTTCACGTTAATTTATAAACTAATAATATTATAGTATAATATATTTGATAGTTTGTTATATCACTTCATATTACTGTAGTAATATTGTATAACTTGACATATTTTGTACCTGAAGTTAAAAAAAATATATTATATGATCAACAGTACTTGCAGATTACTGTCAGTGAAACCTTTAATATATAAAAAAAAAAAGGGGGGATACTTAATATTTTGTTTAATGTTTTACAATATTAGTGTTTGTGACTGAACAATAATACAAATATTTTGGAAAATATTGTATATTTTACTTATATAAATTCGTAGAAACCTGTCTGCCAATGTACCCATGTATTTTATTTTCGCATATTAGTTTTAATATTTCTTCCTTGGAAGAATACTTAATATATTAATAATATTATAAAATAGTATAATGTATACAAAACCCGTATTCCGTAAGCATTAATTTATAGTTTTTAATTTACATCAAAAAATTCTAATAATATAAGCTTCTTAGAAAACAATCAAGTATGGTGTTTCCCTTTCATGTTTATTTTACGATGTTAAAAATAAATAATATCTACCATTTATTAAAACAAAGGCGACTACCTAAGTATTTAAATAAAAGTATTTGGTTTTAAAATACACATTCATCCGAGACAGTTGGGTATTTAAATACATATTTAAATTTACTTAAATAGGTAATTTACAAGACTGATTATATTATTATTATTTATTATTATAATAAAATTATGTACATAATATGTAAAATTTTTAAAAATTCGTGCATCACAATTGCCTATACAATGCGCCGTCTCAACTTTACAAATAATAAGTAATAACATTGTATTATTTTATTTTGTGGATTTATTACTTTAAATTAATAAAATGCAATTCTAACATAATATTGAATATAAACATTTCATGGCAAGTTTTTTATGGTATATCAAAAATGGTTCTCTGGGTCATATTTATATACATTTTGCATTACATTTTTGTTTGTTGTACTATGTATTATGTATTGTAAAGTTACTATATTGTTATTAATAAAATAATATTGATATGTTCCAACTTCAAAATATTACTATTGCTAACACTAATATTATAAAATATGTATAATAATTTTTTTTAGTAAATAGATATTTTTCAATTTACAATATGTGTTGCACGTTTTAAACATCATATTTTATAAAACTATAAAACTATGGTTTTTGAATGTCGATTAGAATAGTGGCGCTACCAGTGTACCAATATTGAACAAATATCGCTTATTAACAGCAAAGTATTTGAAATTTAAGTTACCTATATAATAGTTTTATCATGTAGAACCAACCTTATTATAATATTTTTGTAAAATTCCTTGAACGCAAATTCTAATCTAAAAATAATATAATTTATGAAGTAGGTATACAAAGGTAATGTCAACCATGAAATTACTCTCATACGTTTACTACCCTAACTCAAGTACAACCCTTGAGGAAACTTGAGTTTCATTATGTTAAAATTATTATAATATTAGATCAACTATTGTGAAATTAGATGGAGTAGTTATATTTTATAAGGATTGAATTAATTTAATGATATTGAAAATAAAACTAATGAGAATTATCAGTATATTAATATTATGCTTTTTTTAAGTTGATTAAACTTGTGTTACTGTATTGAAAATCGAAAATGATCACAATTATTAGAGTCACTACCCATCCAACGTAGTTATCATAAAAACAAACAGGAAATAATAGAAATATCATTAAGTTAATAATTATTGGAAGAGTTTACAATGTGTTCATGCTGTTATAAAATAATCTTGATAAATATAGTATAAAACCTTTGTATAAACCGAAAATTCCTTTTTCTCTATACTATATAATATTGCAATTTATAATAATTATTGAATGTTTAAAATTAACGGGCTTATTATTACGTACATACATAATAACTAAATACTTACCTGATATGCGTCACGCGATGTACAGTAATCATACAGTGAAGAAAAAGTCTGCTATAATTAGCTATACTTATAGTACATCACTGAATACCTACTTAAGACGCATTACGACATTTTGACTAAATAATAGCTATAACATATTGCGTGATAATTTGTTTTATGTTATTTTTTTAAATAGTTTAAATTATTGTGATTCATTATTGAATGTTACTATTTAGCGGCAAACTGAGTGAAAATGCTTTATGGATTTAGTCTACTAGATTATTCTACTCTTTAGTCTACTTATTATTATTATTCATTTTAATTTTATCTTCAAACACAATTGTTAACACAAATACATTAATGCGTGTAGGTATACAATATATTTTAATTCCTCATCATAATAACTGGCAAAATAATTTACGAAACGTACATACTACAAGTGTTTTTAACAACAGCAATATAATCATAACCGTCAGCTGATGTACATTTAAAATATAATAGATGTATTATCGTGTAACAATAAACATAACAGGCTGCTAACTTTATACTTTCTAAATAATATTTTATGTTTATTTGCATCGTGGTGCATGGATTAAATTATATTTAGCACGTCGGTGATAAATATCTATGATCCTCTGTCAACAATTTAGTTATTATTTACATCGTCGAAAAGCGCCCGGAAATACTATACTCATGGTCGTGAATTCACTCATCGTTCTATTTGGTACGAGTTCAATATAAACCTTTCGTTTATATTATGTTATAACCGAAGCGAAATATAAACAATCAAATGGGTGTTATACATTTTGACCAAATGCGTATTATTTAGGAAACAACGTTTTAACAGATACCAATCATAACTCAATAATTAGTACTCACAATGCGTCATTTGTATACGCGTAGATATTTTTTATAGCCACGACAACTTTGTCTGTGACTAGGCCTTTGTATATTATTACCGTATAAACAGTTCTAGAGTAAACATCACGTAATAATATGAAAAAAAGAATTTAAACAAATCTCCGTTACACAAAATTATACATAAAACAGAATCATTTTTATGCATTATATTTATTGATATGTTAGATGTGAAAACCAATGTCTTTATTATTATTTGACATGAGGTTTATGAATTTGATCCCGGTAATTGGATGAAACAAAACGATAGGGAACAACCACTCTATACATATAGTTGACCTATTTTATTAACATACACAGTATACAATACACATATTATGTATGATTTGTCAATATACCTCATTTGGAGTCAGGATTTTATTCTGCCGTCTAAATAAATGAAAAAATATCTAATAAGTATAAATCAGAATGTAAGATGGCTTTAAAATAATATTATAATAATAAACTCAAAAAAAAAAAAAAAAACGAGAAAAAAAACGTACCTATGCATAATTTAATATGTTATTATGACTAATAATTAGCTTAAATATATTTCATATAATATCTTGATCAATGCAGCCTTTTTATCTAGTAATTACTGGTTATTATAACCATATATTATGTTATATTAAATTTGTTAACCAAGCTCAATATTAAATATGTATTCATAGAAAATATGTAGGTACTGTTTTTAATAATTAACTAAATTATATGAAAAAATTGTGTTATAAAATAAAGATCAAAGTAAAATGTAACCTCCGTATTATATAGGTAATAAAATTATAATTAATATAATTTTAATAAATGTTCATAAAATTTCTGATGACATTTACATTAAGCTGTACTCATCTAATAATATTTTTAATATTTTATTATTTTATTTGTGACTATCAAAATTAAATTACAATTATTACTTTATACAATATAGGTCAATAATTTGCGTATAAAGGTACTCAGGACAATATTCTGTAATAAAAACTATAAATTGAATGAATATTGCTTGGCAACGTAACTCGTATGCATTATATCTAAGTACTATCCATACACATACTACATTTTTTATAAATAAATGGAAAAGTCGCTCTATAGTAACCCACAACGATACATATATATATCTAATATTATGAAGTATGTAAGTAACAAACTAAACTAGTAACTATAATATAGGTATAACATAATATTTATACTCTGTACCTGTATACCCGTTGAAACGAGGATTTCTATGCATTTAAATAAAAATACATAATAACACCATGATATCGTCTAATATCTATATAACTCATCGTAAAAACTGAAGTATATTTGGAATCTATCATCGCCAACCGGGACAACTTACATTATAGTCCTAAGAGAACGTATTACTCACTACAATAGTAGTTCACAAATTAAGGCTATCCTGTCAAATAAACATTTCATTGAAAATAAAAATCGTTATTCAATTATTGTAAATTAGACAATGATAATAATAACACAGTGATTTACATTGATTTTTTGTGTCAAACTTTCAGGTCCAGATAACTTTCAAATAAAGTAACATGTTCCTCCGAACAACAAATATAAGATTCACAAAAAAGTGTATAGTTTATATAAGTAATCAAACGTTTACACGATGGATGACCTAAAATACAATCACTTTTTACATTTTCTTCATACAAAAATGTAGTAAAGTTCCACGAAAATAATCGAAAATAATCAATAAAAATAAAATAAAATCCTAAATCAGCCACTATATTAATTGACCAATATCAACTCGTTTTAATACAATATACTCATTAACAAACACCGATCAAGCGGACGGCGCGTTGTGGCTATGGATAATAATAGTTTCAATATAATTCAAGAACAGTAGACATACCGTGGCGAATTTTTTTTTGTGTATTGTGCCCACGTACCTACACTCCTGAGCCACATGGCCACATCACACTCGCCTATTTTGTATCGTGAAGTCGCGACTTGCGACTCGCGACTTGCGAGTCGGTGCGATGAAGATCGATATCTCCAGATTCATGGATAAGCTGTTCGGCTCAATCTGTTTTTATTATCTATATTATTACAATATTAAACTAGGTGTCTATATTTATATATATATTACCTACAACCTACTACATAAATAACATAATATGTATGGTGATATACCTGATTGCGCTGTACCTAAACATCGCATCAGTGGATGTTATTGCCACGCACTGTTAACTAATGTATTTACAATCAGAATATTATGCAAATTTTTCATAGGCCGGAAACAGTACGCGAAGACAATCGCGATGTATTATCCGTGGAGTATAATACGACGCAAAAGACCGCTGTGAAACGTGAGAGGACAATTAATATTATTGGCGGTGAGTGCAATGCTATAATCACAACGAATAATAATAATATTCTCGATCGCCGAGCTCGAGCGAACAACCTCGTGATCGTGCGCTCGAACATTAAACCAACATTGTTCCGATTTAAACTCACGTTTAAACAATGTAGATTATCTTACACTTATCAAACATTTGCTCGACAAACAAATTTCCCGTCGGCTCCCACGCAATGTAAGTCACCACTCTCCGCCGACACCACTGCACCACTTTAATGTACCGACTATTATACGATATTTGATCATATATTGATATATTATTATAAATTAATTTATACATCATATTATACAGGTTAACTATGATCATAATTTAGTCACATTATTGCTATTTGAACTGTAATAATACAATAACATCATAATATAAAATTGCGTGGAGTTTAATTATATGTGTGTAAACTTATAATAATATTTAATACCTATATACCTATATGTACACTATACAAGGCAATATCCTAAACTAATTCATATTTTACTTTTCATATAATAATAATAATAATGTTGATTTCATTGAAAATTGAAATTACATACATTGATATATTTATAAAACAAAATATAAATATTTCAATAATGAATCAATTCATAGACCAATGAATTGTTTACCAAATATTCATATTATATTGTTATGAAATTAGTTCTTTACTGCAAAACTCTACTATTAAAATAAAAACGAGTTAAGAAGCAAATTATGACAATGCAATAATATTACGGTACATTGAATGTAAAGTAAGTGACGTGGACAATGTACACGTCATAATCATTATAGTAGGTAGCAGATCAATAGAAAACAATATCAAAGATATAATTATAAATTGACTCCGTACACCCCGATATATTTTGATGAAATTCAGGATATTCAAAAGTTTTTCTTACCAATAATTAAATTATTTAATAAAACGTTTGCTCACATCGTCCACTAGTGATGGTCATTGTCCACAAATTGTGTTTAAAAACTGTATTCTATACTTAAACGATATTCGATACGTTCTAACACTATTGCTAAACTGCTGGGTCGCAATGAATTGATTTTGTTCAAGGGTAATGAAACATTTAAATGTGCGGCTGAATTCACATCGAATACAAGATTACATGGGATGGTAAACCATGTTTTCCAAAACATACATTGCGCAGCTTTGACGAAAGATAAAATAGCACCATGAGTAGTTGTTGTAGTGACCTTGAAGGCGTTGCAGTCGTGTTTGTTCAATTCACTATGAATACAAACATAGTATCGTGGTATTAAGAAGACTTGGTATAATGTTAATTTTGGGACTATAGAGCCAAACTCTTCACGATTACTTAACACAATATACTATGTTATGTAAACTAATTGAACAGTTTGTCAAAAAGAAAATCAACTTGGAAAAATAGTTCCGCATACAAGTGCATACAATGTATATAATATAGAACATAAATACAAATTTATATTTTATCAAATGGCAACTTGTAATTGAAATTTCAATTGAACGCAAATTATTTATTTAGTTCTAATCAATTCAATATGTCTATGTAAGTATAATCGTTATACAATGATACCTTACAATATTATGTTGAAATGATACATTGTACATGTAAAATTAAATTGTTGGTATAATTCTATAATAGTGTTATATTAAGTTAAATGTTATCAGTGATAATATAATAATACTCAATATAAACAGACAACGACCTATTAAAAAATAATTTAAAACTGTGTAACCTTTCACTATAGCACTAACCAAAGATAAGGATAGGCTTGTAGTTTGTATTTTTGAACTTCATATAATTTTCTATTTTTGCTTGTTGAAATATCACATTTCTAAAATTAATATTTAAAGTACACAAGTTATATAATTATGTGTATCATGTGGTATACATTTCTTAATGTATTAAAATCGCTCCGGGTTGTTTTTCACATAATATTGTCGACTATAGTCTGTGTAGTGTAGGTATTATATTTACAATTTAAATACCTAGAATGTAGAGACAACCTAAGAATACATTAAACATTAAATGTATATAAGATATTTTTTCATGGAAAGATTTATTATAATACAATTAATAATATTGTCTGAAATCAATATCGTGTAAGTGTGTAACAGCTGTATTTTTACAAAACACACACCATAAATCATTTGTCTGGGAGAGGTTTTAATTCAATAGTAACGTAACTTAACAAAATATATAATACGACACATTTTTTATAACAATATTAATTTTTATTACGATTCTGAGGTTAATTTGCACAATATCAAATTCTGAGAGATGATGTGACTAAGGCTTAAGCTACTTAAGGAGTTAAAATGTAATAATTCAGGAAGGTACTCTGGTATATCGAGTGTATACCTCATAATTAAAGCGAATGGATGGCATACTATTAAATTTTGGTAAGAAAAATGGATTCTGAGCAAAGGAAATGGGTGAATCATTGTCTATCCCTTAAGATTATTTATTATATTCGTATTATATTGTTATAATACAGTAATTGCTTATTTTATATTTTATATAATACGACAAGTTAATCTTAACTTGACTGCTCCTTATCATTACGTGCACCATACACCGACTACATAGAACAACTTCATCCAACGGCCCACTGACTGTATTGGTCACGCAATACGTCACGCGAAATGATACGTGGGGTATCGTCGTATGCGACCAGCAATTGTCGTCAGTGACGTACTTAGACCTGCATTCAGGGAGGGGGGAGTTAAATATATATTAGTTTTCGTTATTATTGGTCAATAAAATTATAATAATTTACATATAATCAGAAATGTATACTTTCTAAAAAAATGTCAGGTGGTTATCCTCCCCAACCCATTGTTATTACACAACTACTGGTGGTGCACGTATACCTCAGTTGTATTTTTACCGTTCAACTCTTCGTACCTAGTTTAAAGCTGGCAGCCGTTCATCGTCGAACCAAACCGCGAGTCACGCTTTCCAAAACTTTTATCGAGACTTACGTCAGTCACCCGGTTTGGGTCAAGCTCTTAACACTGTCGGGTACTTCATAATATTGTGTTACATCTAATTTGTTAAGTGTATTCTGTTTCATAACACCAATAGTGTGAAATACCATTACAATATTTACATTTTATTATTATGTACATATCTAATAAATTATTACAAAATATTATACATTCCAAACGCGCGTGTCATCATCTTATATTCTTTCTGAATTAATACGAAGTCCCATACTGACTATAGGGCAAAGGACTTTTAGTACTTACAAAACCTCAAAATATCAAAGTAAGTACTACTCTGCTGGACAGTAGTTTTTGAGTATCTCACTGTAATATATGTGTTATATTTAAATTCAATGATTAATCATTGCATACGAAAAACAATTCTGAGCGGAGACTTCTAATTTATATCACATGGCTATAAATAGCGTAACTTTCCTGTTAACTTTTTTTTGTTTGATAAATGTAAAAAAAACTTATTTGGAATCTTTTTTTAACATTTCTTATGTTAGATATGAAAAGATAAACTTTTATGATTTTTTAACTGGAAAATAAATTACAAATCAAAGTATAACTAAAAAGGTAAGATTACTAAGGTTTTAAGAAATAAATAGACACATTCTGATTTATAAAAAACTATAAAATCTTGTTCACATGGGCAGAGTAAGTGTTTGAATTATATATAATTCGTACTTTTGTCACAGTATCCGCAGTAGTCAATTGTCAGTAACAATACGAATACTTTATAATGCAGTTAAAACGTACTTTTCGTATAGTATAATATTTACCAGTGGAGAGCTGAAGCATTCAATTTTGACGCAATTGCGTTAACTTTTCAAAGGGGGTGGTGTCACCTCGTGACTGTGGCGCAGAATTACATGCTAAAGCCTGACCTCTTGGCTCTTTTGATCACATTTTATTAACATCATAACTTTGTTATAAGTAAAAATAGGATGGTGGTGGTAAGTACATAATTATGGAAATGCGTCATGTAAAATTGAAGTTCAGCCCGCCACTGATATTTACCGTACCTAATCAGAACAATATTGCGTCAAATATTGCGAAGAATTGGTTCGATGTCAATAACCAGTCCACGACCGAATTTATGTTGCAGATTTTTTACGATCTCCGGGAAAATGGCCCAATATGGCCCAAAATGGCTGGAGGACGGTAATCTCGCCAGTTTGCAGCTGCACAAAAGATATAAATCGTCAAATCACCCGATTTCAGTGGAAAATAGTGTACTCGAGAGTTTGCAGGCGAAAAGACGATTTAAGTCGATACCCAATATGACATTCCAGACAAATTCCACTTGCGATGCACTTGAGGCGATTGCATCGGTCGCATTCACAGAATTGAACATTTTAACGGATTCAACATCTATATAATCACTTAACACATCATTATTAATGACACCTGCGCCACCCTAGAAGATAACAAAATCGAGACGCTGTTGTCCGTCTCGTAAACTTTGAGGCCGGTTGAAGCCGACGCGCTGCTGTTAAGTTCGGCTCAGATCATGGACATACAGCTTGGTGATGTCGATTCTGATAACGACTCGACGAAACCATCCGACAACGAAACGGACAATTTCCAAGACATGGTAACCTTAGGTGGAAGCGAAGATGCAGGAACGGAGCTAACTTCAGTAACCGTGGTCAGTCCTAGACGTCGCTCACTGTAGAGCCGGGCGAAAAGATTCACCCAGAAAATGTTCTGTTGTGGCGCTAATGACCGTAATGAATATAGTTCATATAATCATATATAAGGAGTGTCCGCCGGACAATCCGTTAGACGTCCGCCATCGTGCACGTTCATCCCTAGTTAGCTCTAAGTTTTGGTGTCTGGCTGGGGACGCCCTATTAGACGACCTACTTGCCACTTAAAAGTGCCAACTGGATTCACTTTTCTATCAGAATAGATGCCGATTTCGAAAATCAGATCATTTTTAGTACCCAAAATGTTGATAACAAAAAAAAAAACACACATCATTGTAAATACAATACATTTATTCGCTAAGCTCAGAATCTAAAATATGTTCTAAAAAAAAAATAATATATAAAATATTATGGTACCTAAATAATAATTGTTATACAATTATTTTTTTCACATTTTCATTTTCTTTATCTTAAAATATCCAACTGTACGTGATAAATTATGACTGAAAACTGAAGTTCATTTTCAATACGCGTTGTGGTATTGTCGGCTAGATAGTGAATTACCTAACCTATAATATTATAATTTTTATAGACATTTTGGTGTATATTTGTATACACATTTTTATAATATTATTATATTATCATTATATCTATCATATACATTTTCCAAATATGTACCACTTATATTATGCTCTTAATTTGTCTTGTATATTATACTCAAATATTCATTTATATGCAATAACGAAAAAATATGCAAAAATATGTAAAATAGTATTTTTTAATTTAACATCCTTGTGCTGTGAAACATATTCATGCCACATTATTCTGCGAACTCTGTAGACAAAAAAATTATAAGTCCTCAGCCTTAGTTGACTATTTTTGATTACAATTTTTCAAAATTAATAATAATTTTTCAGCTTATAATATTATATACGAGTGCCGAATCAGTATCGTTTTATCACTTTCTGTGTGTATTACTAGCAGGTCATCCTCAAAGTAAAATATATTATATTAACATTTTATTTGAATATACGTTAAATCAATAATTGTACTCGGTGCAACTAAGAGTTTCGTTTAATATTATTCACATCAAAATCTTCTCTTAACTACTCTTTTGGTAAACATCTGTCACTGATACACCGTACCAGATATAGATTACGTTTTTATAGTTACCACTACGTAACAATAGTCAGCATCATCCTCACAAGCTTCAAAGATTTTATTTTTGTTTGACTCTTTAAGAAACAACCAGCTCAAATCGCCTACCCTACAGTTAGTTTAAGATTGAAGTATTATTTTTTTTCCGCACATCGAGATAACTTCACAATAAAAAAAAACACCGTTAATTATGACATATAGTATCTAATATTATATGTTACACGTCCACTGTTCACTAAACAGCTCATAAATGGTATTTTTAAAATTCTATATTTCGACTTTTTTTGTTTATCAAATGTTGCAATATTTATGAATTGACATAACTACATTTTCATTGTGGAATGCATTGGTTATTTTAACCTCAACAATGAAATGATAAAATATAGACAATTAGGTAGGCCTATATTATATTAAAGCATAATTTAATGATAGAATAATAAAATGAGCAATATCAAAATATATATTATTATACACAACATCAAAGAACAATTTGAGTGGTACAGTAATAACATAATCTACCGAAATTATTATATAATAATTCAAAGGGCTGAAATATAAATAAATACAAGTAAACCACGAACTACTTCATTTACAGCAGCTCGAGGAGTACACAATGGCATATTATTATATTGTTTATTAAATAGGTACAGTGGTAAGAGTGGAAAGGAGAGGGTTAATTAATGAAGTAAGTTCAGAAAGAAAATTGCATAATGATGTATCATTTTATATGGAATTGTTATTTTTGGATTGTTTTTATAGTGTTTCAGTCAGAAACGACGGAGGTATAAGACGATGGTCCGAAAGCGTCTGTGAAGGAGAGGTCTTATTGTTCGTCTGTCCCTCGTTACACACTAAACGTATAATGTTGCTCAGTTACCTAGAATCTGTTAACATTCCCCCAACTTCGTCTTTATTATCAATATTATATCTGAAGTGATCATCAAGAAAATAATTGATTTTATTTTGGAAGCATGTTTCGTACTATTTAAGATAACTGTCAAGCTATCATAGTCACCCACTAAAAGCATTTTCATTAAAAAAAAAAAAAAGATGATGGTCTGAAGAGGGCAAGTTGATAAGGGACCAATTTGTATGTTTTTTTTTATTAGTAATTGTATGCGTTGAATCGTACATTTTTCGACGCTTGTGAAAAAGGTTTGTACTAAATAGACATCCCTTGTAGTTGGAGGTGTGACCGCCATCACAGAAGGTGAACTTGACAGAGCAACTTTTGTCTTTAACATTGAAGTCCGAGAGTGAAATAACCGGGATGGTGTTCTTCTTGCACACATATCGGCATACGTGTGACCGTAAGCTGCAGGTCAACGAAAAACTATATAATATGTACATTGTACATAATATACCGTTTATTGATCGTATGGAAACAAACAATACAAATTAATTTGTATTACCTTGTTTTGATAGAACGTTAATTAGTTATATTGGGGGGGGGGGGGGGTTTATTTTATTCGCAGTACCGACGATTCCCGTATAACTGTCCCTATGCCAATGCAATGCCATTACAATTAGTTAGTCATTTTTTACGGCGCGGCGTAAAAAATAGACCAGTTATTAAGAGGTCGCCACATAAGATTTATGTATTAAACATTGTGTATTGCCAGGGAGTTTAAAAGTGTCCACTTTTTAGAGGTATACATTAATAGAGGTTTCACCGTATTAACCATTGAACTCGGTAGGTCATTACGGTCGATCCCTACATCGTCTGTTGTTTGCCCAAAACCACATTATTATATTACCATTGTTACAGTATAGTTAATTAAAAAATTTAAGTACCTAACCACCATATTTCGTTGTTGCGATGACGGTAACCCAATAACGATGATAAATCTGATGAACATAATAATATAATCGTATGGACTTATAAGTTATAACTTTGACTGGTGCTGAGTTTTGACGGTCATTATTTCATTAATTTCTCATCTCTGTACAAGTTAACAAGTGTAGGTATAATACGTACCTACTCGAGATGCGCCGATTGCAGCGCACTACCCGATATATCGATTCGACTTAAATCACCTGAACAAATTTGATGTCGAAAATAGACAATATACGTTCCTACGCATTGATTCGATGTAATTTAAACTACTATTCGACGGTGTGTTTACCCAACCTTGCCCGAGATCGGTAGATTGCGCACAAATAGTACCAAATTTAATGAAAAATAACGAGATTTGATTTAAGGTAAACAAAAAGTCAGGAAACAACAGAAACAATACCCCAAATTTAGGTACCTATATTATTATTTACTTCATATATTATGACGGCTGCGGGCTTATGAAAGTGGTTTGGATACTATTCCGCAGTGTGTTGTGGCAATCCGAATAAACACAATACTCAGACTGCCAAAATAGGAATTTAATCCGGAAGAGAGCAAATCGTTACCGGAAGACAACAGCTGACAAGCCGTTTTCACTTTCACTGAAGCCATCGCGTCACGCTCGGCCAGTGGTAGGGTTGTGGGTTTCCCCAAACGTGGGACTATTGAAAACTACGATGTGACAAAAGGACTCGGGCCCGGGACAGACTTGATGACGCAATTTTCTCATTCCCAGTGTTTTTTTTTTTTCAAGTCCAGTCCACCAGAGCTAGAGGTGTTGCACTGTATCCAATAGCTATCCCTCCACCTGTAACTGCACGCCCCGTATCATCACGACAGCTTTAATTTATGTTGAAACACCTTTTTATGTCATGTAACTAATATATTATTGGATGAATTACATCCAATTTGGTTTATTTCGAAAATCGCATTAAATTGTCGTATTATCGAAGATGTCCGATTAGTTATTATTGGAATCAATAAGCATTTTGTCGCATACATGTCCCTATAATGCACGATACGAATATCATATATATCAAGCCTAGGTATAAACTAGTCAAAATGTTAAAGTTAAGTTAAAAGTTAAATTAATTTTAACTTTTTAACATTTAATTTTTCTCAACTTAACTGATTTTTATTGATATAAAGTTAATAAATAACGATTTAATTTTAATCAAATCTAAGTTACGATAATTTATAAATGATAAAATAATAAAATATATAATACAATTATATTACAGATGGTTCATGTAGCGTAAACATTTACTTTTTGTTATTTTATATTACTGACTATTTATAAATTAAAAAATATAAATACATAAATAAATAACTTAACTTCAGTTAACAAGTTAGTTGTAAGTTTCCATATAACTTTTAACTTAAATTAGGATAAATATTAATTATACACTTTTTAAAATATTTTCTATCAACTTAACTTAACTACTCAATTAAAAATAATCATTAACTTGCCTAGGCTTGATATGTATGATATAAAAACGTCGTTGAATGCGTTTATTATAATGTTCATTCGAGTTCGGGCAAAAACCATTGAGTTGTAAATCAGGTACCTACTTACTATTTATTTTAAAAAATATTGTTATCAGGACATCAAGCATATTTTTATTTAAAATACGACAAAACATGATATAGAAAATATGTATTATGATTTAGTTGGTACCTATATACAGAGTGATGCTGTCAGTTAATATAATAATACGAGTAAATCATAATAATATGCTGAAGTCCTAATGAATTGAAAAAAATATGCTAATCATATAAATTATATCTATATTTTCAACATTATATTAATCTTTTATAATAATAATAAACAGAAAATCGAATACAATCAGATTGATAATCATCGAGTCATTTAAAATTGCAATAAATAATAAAAAAAAAACTCGCAGAGAAAAGCAGACTTACAAATCGCTCATTACTCATGCGGGCAAAAAAAAAAAAAACAAAACGAAAATGAAAATGAAAATGAAAAAAAGAATATAGGCGGGTACTCCGTATACAGTGAATATATGGTATATGGTGAACACGAACTTGGTCGGTGACAAATGTACGAAGAATCCAATTTACTCGGTGCCACAGAAAATAATATTTCAAGCATTTTAATAAAGCAGCTTACGTTTATTATAATATTACTAAATCGGTTGTGTATGCCAGCGTATATTAGAAAGTAGCTAAACGTGAAAAATTATCTAGAATTTGTATTTGGCTTGAAATTGTATTTTCGTCCTACTCTCGGGATACGTGCAATTTGTAATTTATGTTAGTTTCACGTTGATTTGGCGATCCATAACAATACTTCCCGAATGTTTCTAGTAACTAACTCTTTATTTATGTTTACACGTGAAGCACGATAATACTACGGCCCTTTAACAACACATTTCAAACGGAATCGGAAGAGGTAGGATACAATGTTCGAGTGACTATAATACTTATATGAACTTGTGAGCAATAAAATCAAAACATCACGTACTTTATTTAACTTTGGAAACGCGTACAATTTATACCTAACACATATTCTAATATATGTCATAATCCGTAAAATACTAAAATACTATTGTAAGTATATACAAACAAGAATATAAGATCGTACTTACCATTTTTTTTGTACATTGGCTATATACAGTAAGTACCTAACAAACTATATATTATTTATTTTGTATAAAAATGAACATTTTATGCTGCATACACAAAGAATATGATATATTGTAATGGGTAATGGATTAGTGTAATATGTAAGAAACCAAATAGTTGATCACATTTATAATCAATTATTATAATTTATGTTTATCTTAAATTAATTAACGACTCAGAGTTGACCAACAATAATTTAAGTATTCTTATGTACATCCACTTATTAATTGTATTATGCTGTTGTAAATCAATAAGTTATTATTATTATTATTATTATTATTATTATTATTATTATTATTATTATTAGTATAATTATATATTATATTATACAACTAATAAAAATCTCAAATCTGTTAAAAAAAGTTCACAATTTATCTGAATTATTACTACCCTACGATTTGTAGGTACCTATATTGGATGTTTTAAAAAATGTATGTAAAATATAAGTAGATACCTATACCTAACATGTTTTAATTAAATTGTATTTAACTATATTTAATAGACACTTTTAATTCTTATCAGTTACGAAAAATGTTTTTGAAAGACAGTCTATAGGCGATTATTGCAAAGCTGTATCATCATTAAAATTGTATGAATAAAATTCATTTTTACTATTTTTTATTGTTAGTTATAAGTTTTTAGGTTTTTTCCTTTTTTAAATGACATCATACATTTTTTGTTTCATATTCCAAGCAGGTTATTTTTCTGGCAATTTTTATACATAAAAATCGAATTTGAATCCAGTAAGTACACTAGTTAGTTTTAAAAATTTACAAATTCAGTGAATGCACAAATTGTGGATCAAGAAACCTTTGGCAACTCTACTCAACTTGTTTATTTACAACTTTTAATTAATAGTTTAAAATTTAAATTTTAGATAGTGATGGAATATATTCTCATACAAATGTTCTGGTTCAGAATATAATATTAAGAATGTATGCTGAAATTTATTAAAATAACTAAAAACTTAAAATATTATTACGGTATAAAATAGTGAAAAAAATTTTTCTTTTAAAAAATATTGTATTTGTATGGCTTCAAAGTTCAAATACTAAAAAAAAATATTTCAAAAACTTTTCGAGAAAACAAGTGTTGAATTTGAATTGGGTCATACTGTTTGTACGGAAGTTCACGCTTCGAGGTATCACTAATTAATGTTTCAGTGTAATGCCTAGGAATGAAATGAGTTGAAAGGGAGTATCAAAGCTTACATTTTGAGGAAATTTAAATTTTAACCTTTTCTTTAAAGTACAGCTTAACAATAATTTAATTTAATTAAATAGCAAAACGCCAACACAAAATATTTTATACAAAATATTAAGTTGAACTATATTTTAAAATACAATCTTTGCATAAAAAGTTTTTTTTAAATTTTAAATTGGCATAATAAAATAGAGTTTAAATTTAAATTTATCAAGTATAGTCCATTTTTGTAATTTACTCAAATTTTACTTATTCAGAATTGCAAGATATGATAAAAATAATTGAAGCTAATAAAGATGTGAAAATTAATACATTTCATATTTTTTTATTACAAAATGTACATGGTTAAGATTTCATTAAAAGCAGATTATTTGTACATTTAAATTTCAACTCTAACTTTATGAAGTCTTATAAACATGTCTTTTTGTTAAATACTTGTATGTGGTTTTTTTTATAGTTTATCTAAATATAAGTATTTAAATTGTAATTATTATCATAAATAATCAGTAAAGAAAAATGGGAGGTGCTTTAAAAAAAAATTAAGGATTGAATTGCGCATGTACGTACCAAATGGATTAAACAATAATTCTAACGTGTAATCGGGCACTCTTTTCACATCACGATTGCACATTTCAATCCAATATTATCCATCTGAAATCTCAAGTGATACCTCGGTTTACTGTGCACATTGAACACTCAATATATAGGTACCTATGTAAAACGCATATATTAACACAATACAATTTTACTTTTGTGAGATAATCGAAATATTTAAACCCTAATTCAATATAATAATAAGAAATAAGGTAAGCACGTACATACAATGGAACGGATAAAAATGTTTTCTGCTGGAGCCATGTGAGATCGTACAAAAAATAAATATTTCGTTGAAGTGTGATGTGAAAATTATAGATAAAATCGTGTAAATCAAAATAATAAATATTTTTAAAAAAAATATTGCAAAGGATTTAGGGATTTGGTATTGTGTTATCGTTTCACGATTTTCTCATTTCTCTGATATTACAGTGTAGTGACATTTATAATAATACTACAGGGCTATAAAAAAAAAGTTGGAAAAGATGCATTAGACGGATTGTTGGGCACTCGTCTCGCTTCGCTCGGATAATGATGTATGTTGTGATAATGTACTGATATCATTACATTTTGAAATAATGATAAATCACCGCATTAAAAAACGTTTTTAATCCAAGTTCAGAAAAAAAGTGAATTTGCTGGCATATTTTCTTCAAAATTCTACTGGCTCGAATTTCTTCATAACTATTGGACCTACATCAGTTTTCTATTTCTACATTTTTTATGCTCGGATGACTATTGGTACATAATTAAACAAATGTAAAAAGTTATAAGCCCATTAGTACTAACAGTACATTTTTTTTTATGTGCAAACATCCTAACGTTTTTCGCGAGAAACAGGTTATACTATTATACTGTATATATAAAAAAAAAAAAAAACGAAAAATATGGTGTATTTCTAATAATTATTGATTATACCATATTGAAATAATCCATAAACAATGGCAATCAAATTTTATATAAACGAAAAAAATATTATATTTTCGCGTGCCAAAACAAAATTTACTGTATGAGACTACATGAGCTACCTTATATAGCAGCTAGTACATAAGGGTTGACAAATTATAGAAAAACATCTATCGACCTATCTATATTGATATAATTTTTGTTGAAACCGGTCAAGTAGTTACTCAGATTATCTATTAACAACTTGCGTTCGTTACGCTAATGCGTTTTTGTTCGTTTTCATGAAATTACTTCAGCCAAAACGTTTTCCGGGAAAGATGTGTACACAACAAAATGTAAAATATTATATCTTTAAAGAACCGTTTAAATAAAGTGCCATCAGATGCTAAATAAGACTGTCGGAGAGCATTTACTACTCGAATGACTTGTCAATAGTAATAAAAAAAAAAGAACAAATATTATTGTAATACTAATAAATAATTCAATCGAGTTTGCTCACTTCTAATAATGAGAGTATTAATTTTTTTTATTTATTGATAATGCTTATTCAATTTATTTTTAAAGTATATAGGTAATAGTGGATTATGTAGTGGATAAATTGTACGTTTAAATTCCAAATTTGTTGAACAATTGTAATATTTTCGTATTATATTGGTTGATGTGACTCATAAATATCCGTCTGTATGTCTAATACCCTAGGATCTTATATTTTTTTTAAATTATATGAAGTTACATAATATTATATTGAATAAGAAAATTCTCATTAAAATCTTAGTTGTTGATACTGAGCAAAGAAAAGTACAAAAAATAAAATATTTTAATTGACGTATTAAAAAATATATATTTTGTTTATTTAAAAATAGCTACTGCCTCAGGCCTACGGGTTTTTCAATGAACTTGATTTGCATTTTTTATTAACTTTTGCTGTTTTTGTAAACAAAACGTTATGCGCATGAATATTTTTAAAGTGCCGTTATTTCACCACTTGGTCTCAAAGTGATTTTTGTTGATATAATATTCGATTTATTTGAAGACCTTCATTGGAATAAGTTTACTATAGATCGTAAACATCATACATTCATACCAACTATCGAAAATATTATATAATATAATATTGAAAAGGTTTGACAAAATATTTAAATTTCGATCAAAACTTGTAAAGTATTAAACCAAATTCATACCCAATGGTTGAGGAATTTACTATAGGAAGTTATAATCACGGTTATACTGGTGTCTGGTAAATAATTAACGCGTTTTAATTCAGTTTTGAATTAGCTTTGATTCATAGGCAGTCCACAGATCAAGGCGTTACATCGGACATTTCCACAACATAATAACCCTATGATTTAATCACATATTTTCATGCGATATCGCAATTTGGATATATTTTTTTTATCGTGGTAACATCGCATAATACCACATTGGTTGAACATTCGTAGTCAACATTGTATGACATTTATATCATATTATCATAATACCTATTACCAAGTCAAAACTATTTTATCAAGTCTCGCTACTCTCACACAGGTAATAATTATAAACATAGATTAATAGGTTTTACAATGATAATTGTTGTGAAACCTAATAATTTTGAAGTAGGGTCATTGTACCCCCCTTATATCATTCCGTCCCGCATTGTATACTTGTACCCCCATATTACTTATTGTATAAATTATTACACATTGTATTTATTTTTGTTTTCTAATAAAAAGAAAAAAACCTTATAATATATATTTTTCGTAAACATAATATAATGACTAGGTACTGACTTAAGTACGTGTTTAAAACGTGAGTTGATGTTAATAACTATTATTAGACAAAATTATGTAGGTATTTAATATAGGTATTATATCGAATTATTCGTTTAGGTGTTTAGAAATGGTTTTGTTAGAAGTGATGAAAATTAAAATAATATTTTAAAACTATTTTATAAGCCGTCATGCACGACTGTTAAATAAATAAAAATACAATAGAGCTATACGGGGGGGGGGGGGGGTGTTTTGCTCCACTAGAATTTTTATAGCCCCCTCCCAACGAAAAAAAGAACCTAATGATTTCACTAATATAATTTAAAAGTATCTTACGAGTAGGTATCAAGTGGAATCCTGATTTAGAGCCCACCCCCAAATTTCAAACACTATTTACGCCTATGAATAAGTACCTATTATTTATAATAAGCTATTTAATAATTGTTCTCTTTTTATATCGATATAATATCGTCTGCAATCGGTTGAATGTTCTCCTTGGTAAATATTATTCATTATACATTTAATTAATATAAAAAGAGGAAACATGTATTCATAAAATAAATCTTTTATTATTATAATACCTATAACAAAAGTATAATGTTCTAATATAATATTATTGATTTAGTTATTATCATGTGTAAAATTGTTACTATTGAACTAAAAAAAAAAATAGCTTCCCCGCTCCGCTCAGAATCTAAAAACAATGCTTTATCCTTCAATAGGTTGACCTAACATATTACTAAATTTTACTATTATTTCCATCAAAATAAAATATGAATTAAGATTCTGTGTAACTACTTCCAAAAACAATAAGCAATAAAAATGGTTTTGACTATAAATATAATATTTTATACAAACTATAGCGGTACCGCCCGAATAATAATCTAGCGTAAATAAAATATAATTTATTATATAGTAAGATAAGCTACGACGAATTATGTATTCAAATAAATTGCTTTTCGTTTTATTGTGAGAAGATAAATTTGTGTGTATAACATTTTATTATGTTAGTTAGTAGATTTTACTAAGTATACAATTGTTTATGCTATTTAAGAAATACAATAATAAGAATATCAATATACTTTTTGATGAATTCGAGTTTTTTTTTATTTTCATTCTTACTGCTCCAGAAACCAGTACGTCATATAATACTATAACATTAAAATATGAACAGAGTAATTTTAAATTTGTCATAACTATTTTATATTTCTGATTCATGAATGTGATTACCTAGTTTTATTATTATGTAGAAACGCATACAATGCATACATTTATTATTCTTCACATTTGTTTAAACTTATCAAAATACTTTTAGTTTCTACTGAATTATTTAAAAGCCACACAATATTTCAAATTACAATTTTATTTGTTTATATTTTATGAAATGTTTTTTTTGTGACTGTGTCCAATATTATGTTAAAATTCAATCTTTCATCTTTTAACTTTTATCTTATAGCCATGTTGTCATCTATTATTGACTATAAATTTAATTAATGTCAAAGTAAAATATATCATTAAACATTTTAGTAAAAATTTGTAGAAATTTTATTTGATTTCTTACAGGGTAATACTGGAGAAAAATTTAACAGAATTATAAATATTCGATTACTTTTTTATTTGTAACTTGAAACACTATATTGCATCCGGGAAAAAATGTTTTATTAATGCGATTTAAAATATAATATCGTAACGAATAGAGTAATTTAACATCGATTGTATACCTACAGTGGTTATTTTATTATTCTAACACATATTATTGTTACCTTATTTATGCGTTTCATAAATAATAAAATTGTATTACCTAGGTACGCATTGTATTGTATTAACCGGTATTTTACTTTTGTGACCATAATGCATAATAATTATTTATTGTTATTATTTATTTACAAATTGATTCTAGTATTATCGTAAAGAGTTATGAGTTATGACTCAATAATAATAATAATACATTTCAGCTCTAAACATAACATAACTACATTTTAAGTATAAATTATCATTCGACATAATATAACATGAATATCAATGATCGATACATTATACTAATTTGAGTATTACGTTTGTCGTTCAATATAACGTATCTACCTAATAGTCAGTTATAGATGTTCTTTGTTCTATTTCGGGCAAGGGGCAAACGTATGATAATATGTTATAAGTTACATAATATTGAACAATAGTCTTGCTTTCAGGAATATTAAAATAATATGAGAAACTGATTTATTTCACCACAATGATTTATTTAAACATCTATTGCACCATTTGCATCATATACAATATTTGTTTACGAATTATTAAATGTTTCGATTGATTATAATTAAATTGAATCCTGTTTAAACAATTGGTGATGATTATGATTTATGCGTTAAAATTATAAACGTTCTATACGTGAAAACAACAAACACATATAGGTAGCTAAAACAAATCCCCAGTACGGATCCAAGCATCGTCGGATTTGTGATATCTAAAAAATATAATCGATAATTGATCATTATGTTGACGAAGCAGAACTGAGTAATCAGGCTCGGTGTTAGCATTCAATCACGGATGTACTCTGAGTGTACGCACCGGCCGTTGTCATTAGTTCCTGGATGAGAGACCACCCGGGATTTTTAGTGACAAATTCTTGCCACACATACACACACAAATGAGTATTTAATATAAAATAATTTTATCCTATAAATACACTAATTATTAGTGTATTTATGGGATGTATTCTAGTATTACAATATTACAAATACTGTCGAGTTATAATACGATCTAATAATCTCTGATTTAGTCACATTAAAAGCCTTAAGATATGCCGAAGTTAATTTTTGATATGCAATTGTTGAAAATCCTTGTAATTATTTAAGTAAAATAACAAATATTATAATTATATATATATATCACAAATAACAAAACGCAATAGAAAAGAAATAATTTACTAGAACACCTCTTTGAAATCCTAGGACCTCAAGTACAAATGAATATTAAAGTAATACATTCTTAAAAAAATCTTATTTATATAAACTATTTTAGTAATATAGGAATATTAAAAAAAAAAAATATTGTAATTAAAAAAAAAAAATGCAAGCACACTTAACGCTAATAACCTTTATTGTCGAAGCGAATTGATCAATAATAAAAAAAAAATATAATAATAACATTACTAAATGTTTACCTATATAGACAAATGCATTAGTATAACAACAAGTAAATAGAGTAAGTTGGCAGGATGTTAAATATTAAGGCCTTTATCAATTTCCGGTCCATTGGTGATTCATTAATTTACAATAAATAAAAAAAAAAGGAAAGTAAGTAACCGTTTTGTGCCATAAAAATAATTCCCCAAATTTTTAAATGTTTAAATAAAAACGGGGGAAATAGGTGACTGCTATGCTATACAATATAGGAGTTAAGTGTACCTCGTCATTGAGTAGGTCACTTTAGTGGTGTAGCAAACTATTATAAATCACGATGCACATCATATATGTTTCAGTACCTCCCCTACTCTTAATCCCCTTAACATAATATATTATGATAAATATGATTATTTTAATTTTTGTTTTACGTTATTGCCATGGCGGTATAGGTGCAAACCACCGTGACGCATAGGAGTCATAAAACCCCTATCACCATGCCGCTGGGTTACAGTAATGGATGATTTGAATCCAATGATAAATCATTGCACGTGAAAAACGATGCTGAGCAGAGACGATCTGTCAGGCTATACCAGCTAGTACTAAGTATAGATTGTTATACATTTTGCAGTACATATTGTTATTGTATATTATATACTATTGCTTGTTATTAATTATTATAATAATTTATTTTACTATTAGTAACACCGAGGTATAATCTATGAATAGTAGTGTCTAGTCGGTATAAGTCGGTATAATAGTAGGTAGTCAGTTATTAGCATTTTACCTAATATTAATCACAGACCTATGGGAGGGGAGGAGGCATCTTCATTCACCTAATTTTTTGCCAAACCGTTTTTGTATGATTATTAGTTAAAAAAAAATTATGGAATTAGTCTCGAATTTAGTCCACGTTTAGAGTAGGGTTTACCTGGTCATCTAAGAGCTTCTTCAGACCTTAACACACGTGATTATAACCAACATTATAACGTTATAATGTGATTATTATCGACGACATAATAAATCATATTATGATGATACGACGATTATGACAGATATTTAACCACATTCTTAATCGGGCAAAAATAAAACAGAATCTATCGATGTTATTGCCATTTTACAATTTATTTTATATCTAGCACAATGGCGTAAAATAAATCTAAAGTTTTTGAAAATTTCATTGCGTATAATATAATATAAAATATAATATTATACGTAGAAGTTTTAAATCCCCCAGAAAAATGTTTTAGAATTACAACCAAAACTTACTGAAAAATAGTTTTCAAGCATATTTGAATATTTATAATTAATATTATTATTCTCATTTTCCACACGTACCCTTACTATGATTTAAAATCAGCTTTGTTTTGTGCCTTGTAATTTGCATTTTTTCGGTGAAAACTGAGTAAATTCAAATGAAACCATGACGTGACTGTGATAATTAATAATTATGATATTATATTATTATGTAAGCTGAACTATTCTTTTTAATGGCAAACAATAATTATCTTCATAGGTATTAACGTTTTAGATTATTTTATTTTTTTTAGTTATGATTTACCAATTATGTATTTATGTATAATTCATATATGACGCAAACATTAAGTTAGGGCACAGGTATATGTTGTCACTGTTGCAATACATAGGTACACTCAATTAAAATGCAAAACTAAGTTAAGAAAACAATTATGTGATGTGCGTTAATCAAATTTATAATTAAGTCCTTTGTCGTAGTATAGGGCAATAACAATAATTATGCATATAAACATGGAAAACTAGATTAAGCTGTGATATAATATAATAAATCATTAGCGTATACCTAATTTTCTTGCAGGGGGGGGGGGGTATTAAATTATATTTTACATATCTGTTATATCGGAGTACCTACTTGGCCAAATACAATAAGTTCTATCATAGACCAAAATATAGACAAAATATTCAGAGTTCGTGTAACTTCTTTGTCGTGTCGGTCAACAGTATCATATTCCGTTTCTCAGCCAATAGTTTAACAGTTTGACGACCTCGTTATTTTGGTTCCCTAAAAAGGTATTCCTCTCGTGTATAATATTGACGTGTACGTTTTTCATTCTGACCATTTCAAAATTGAGTTTTTTTTATATGTTTTTTGTCCTTGGGGAGGGGGATTATTTATCCCAATCACCCACCCATTTTGTTTGCCACTATAAGAAATAAGAGAAAGTAGTGCTTCAGTGGTGATCGGTGCGATAAATGTATGTGTTTGATTTATTTTATACGTCGGGAATAATTCACTTGTACTCCAGTCATTAGAAAAACAATTTAGAGGAAATACATATTTTTATCGATGTCGGTTTTAGATTTTTACATTAATTTAAAACGATGGAACACATTGTATGTAGTCATAATATATTTCCAGACCAGAGTAAGTTTTGAAAATTTGTATGTATAAAAATCTTGTTTTGTAATAGGAAGTACTTAATTAGTTGTAACCATTTAAAGTTTATATGAGTGAAGTGAGATCAACATATTTTTGATACCTAGGGAGATCCAATTTACTGCACTCATAAAAAAACTTTAAATAGGTATACTTACAAACTAACAAACTAGTTAAGTGCTCAATCAAAATTAGATATTACAAACAACAATTCTTGGAGAAATATTTTGCTTCAGGATATGAAATTAAAAATGAAAGTTGACTCATCTGAAGAAGTAAAAACCTTAAAATAAAATCGTTGCGTATAAATTACTTACAAATATTTCCCAAAACGGTATAATGAGTTTTTACAGACTTTACTGTCAAAAGATCCACTCTGCATTTTATATGAGATTTATAATTAATACCGGAGACGTCTTGTTTGTTGTTTTCTAGATTTTGCGAGTACTTTGTCGTAGAGTAATAAATCATTGCATATGAAAAATGATTATGAGCGGAGTCGATGTGTGACACTCTACACCTGAGGATATTTTAATATTTATTTATTATTTATTATTATTATTATTAGTGTTATTGAGTGGTACCCATGTTGAATTCATTATTTTCTAGAACAATACTGAATACATATTATATAACTTAATAACAATTGTTTTGCAATTAAATAATAATATTCTATTAATATATTGTTATTAATTTATATATCAATACCTGCAATGTACAGAGAATGGTGTAAACCATGTTCATGGCTATGTTTAAAATTAGTCTAACTATTTTGGAAATTCAATTGTGTATAGAAAATAATTATTCAAGTCATAGTGAAATGTTCAAGTTCCTACGACTTACATTGTTTTATTAATTTACAATAAAATAACGAAAATTCAGTTGAGAAGAAATACATTGGTATTTTATACGTGGATATCCAACGCTGCACCAAAATGTAAACTTCTGATGCTTTTAAAAAATTAATTGGCTTTACGCTTAACTTCTTATATTAATTCCAGTAACAATTGATCCGGGGAAGTAGCTCTAAGGTATAGCCGGTTTTCAGTGCACTTCGGCATTTGATTGGCTAATAGGACACGGCAATAGAAGTTTTAAAGACAAATCTTTGTTTACTACTCCTAAAAGAGTTATAAAAAAGGGAAAACATATCATTATAAAACCAACATCAACATCGCTCAGACCATAATCTGAACTCGAAGCAAATTCATAGGTATAAGTAAGGTAACAAATGTTTGGTATACAAAAGTAAATAAACATATTAATTCATTTTGCAATATAATTCTATGTATTACTTGTATATTATTTTTACAATAATATTGTTACTACGCATAATTTCGTTGAATAAAAATTTCAAAATAATTGGTATAGGTAGTTTTATGATTTACGAGTATATTGGTACGGTTCTTTAAAACATTAACTGTGCTGTATTTTCGGATACAATGTACGCATTGCATTAAAAGGGGTATTAAACATTAATATTTATTGATTAGGTACGTAGTTATATGATTACGTGTAAGGATATCGTTATTACATTGGTAAATTTAAGTGTTATAAATGTCCAACTTTTTATCATAATTTAAAAACTTTTAATACAAAACATTCGGTAGGTACCTATAAGTGTTCTATTTTTTTTTTTTTTTTTTTAGTTAGGTGCAACTATTATTGTTGTTGAATATAAGTTCGAAATTGGTATTATGATCGTTTATTATTTGTTGATACCTACAATAAAAGTTGCAGCAATGAACTATCCAAAAGTATTGAGATTGTCATTCATTATATTTATCGCACTTTTAGATAACTCAATTTTACTATACAACTTTACACCTTAAATATAGATATTGCAATAGGCACCATAAACTTCGTCAATTGATTTATAACTACAAGTATATGTATTAATGTTGAAAGCAATATCTATACTGTTTAGTTTAATGTTAGAATTTCAAGAGTATTCAGTATAGCATTCTGAATTGCATATTACATTAATAAGCTCAATGCTCAGTAGCTAAATCAATGCACAAGTGCAATATCAAGTTTAAGTTTAAGAAATATCAAGTTTAAGCTAAAGGCAGTTTACTAATAATTTTAATTATCTATATGTAGGTATATATGTCAGGTTAGGTTATTTCCTGTAATTATTTGGATAACTAATGAAATTCTGATAATTGTACGTAGAACTGATATTATTATAATCCGTACAGAATTAACGTTAATATTAATTATTAGGAAGGTAGCTATCTAATTTATGAAATTCATATGGAGTTTCACAAAATGTTAATTTTTTATCAAAACTAAGAATAATTGATAAATAATTAGATTGGTTTTTACAAAACTTAATACAAGATATAAAACTGCAATTAAACAGTTAGCTAAAGTTATAACTGTAAGGGTTCAGGACTTGTTTCACTAAAAATTATCGATATATGTGGCCCAACATTTTCAAAATATGCTTAAATATATGCAGCTCCTATTAGTATTATTTTTGAAAATGCCTAAAACATAATATAACATATTACAACTTTGGAAATAAAAAACTTAAAAATAAGTAGGTATATAGGTACATAGAAATAATAAAAACGATTTCTACTCGGGTTTTACTAATTCTAATATATATTTATTTATTGATTAATACGGATATAATAGTTGCATGTTGTGGGCATTTTTTAACTATCGTGAAATAAAACTTCTACATTTTTAAATATTTTGACACAGTGCTGAGTTAAGAGATAACGAATAACGTGATATGTGAACAGCCTGATACATGATCACGTATCTACCGATTTTCATCTCTTCTTACAATCTAGAATATATGTGTCGATTAGTTTTACTACAGTTTTGACACAAAGAGACTCATAAAATCGTACGTACAATCTTATTACTAACATGTTATATTTTTAACATTCGGGTTATATCATTCTATTAAGTCTTCAAATAAAAACATTGAATTGGTATTCGAAGAGATTCTTTCAAAACTGTGTGTTTTTATATAATATATGCATAGAGTAGAATAGGTATTTAAATGGTTACAGATACCAACGTATACGTATTATACATATTGTGTTGATGTAGAATATTACTGTTCCTTTTATACTAGTAATAATAATCAATTTTATATAATTATTTATTTGTTTTATATAAACATGAAATTAAATTTAAATGTTAAAATACGAATCATAATTTATTATTTATTATATATAGGTACTTAAAAGTAGGGATGGGCCGATACTAAACCCGATACTCGATATCGGCCGATATTGGTGGTATCGGTTTTTTTTTAAACCGATATTTGAACCGATACCAAAAAAAAAAAAACCAAATCTATCAGCATAATAGCATTGATTATAAATTGTAATAGTTAAATGTAAAATGATAATATTATTTCGGTTGATAGTATCGGTGATATTTTAATATCGGTTCATTGTTTATGCTGAAAATGTTGGTTTACAAATATATCGGGTATCGGTTTTTTATCGGTTGCATATATCGAAATATCAGATATCGGTAAAAAGAGGTATCGGCCCAACCCTACTTAAAAGTTCCATCATTATAATATGTGTAATGTAACTATTTACTTAAAATATAGATAAGTTAAAAAATATATTATCACTGTTTGTTTTTATCAGATATTGAATCTGTACATAATTTGTATTGCAATTAGTTTTTTTTTTACACATTAGTCAACTTTACTTTGCGAATTCGCTCAACTTTAAAATACACGAATTGGAAGTCCCGTAGTTGAGGCTACCAACTACCAGAGGTATTGATATAGAAAATCTCTGGATCAGATTCTCAATGGTCCTATGTAATCTCCTTAAGGACATTTTTAGAAGAGTTCTAGACGTGAATTGTAAGATTGTAGATGTACATAGTTGTTGTACCTTACCAGAGTAGTCTTTTATGGAATCTGTTGATGTTATATTACAATAAAACTGCGGTTTCAGCTGTAGATCGTTTTAGTCTGAGGTTCGAATGAAGTGATATATTTTTTATTTACAAAGGGGACTTTATGACTTTTCACAAGCTTATGGATAGGAATGATTGTATAGTTTTGTGTAAGAAGGGTTTGCTGATCCCCATATGACGATTCTGTATGTCCAAATGTGATTTAATATTATAGTCTTTTAGAGAAGAATTTTAGTATTTAATGACTAGGAGAAATGATAAGGAGAAAACTTATAACCTTAGCACGTAAAGCCTCATATTAAGTTTTAGATTCTGAGCGGAGTAATGAATGTATTGATTTTACAATGATGTGTGTTTGATTAAATTTTTTTTGTCGTTCACCTATTTGAGCAGTTAAAATGCTTCGGTTTGAGGGTATAGTTTCTGGTAGAAAATTGGGTCTAGTTGGTATATGTACTTAAAAAAAAATGAATACAAACCACAGTACTTTTCAAAATAGCCAGGGATAAAGTGTTTTTTTTTGTAATTAAAAAATACTATTCATGGGAAATGCAACTTCCTCGTATATTATTAAACTATATGAACCACACATTTTAAAAATATTTAGGTTAATTTTAAGTTATTGTCTAATTGTAATACGAACCTTTTCACACCGTTCTACGGTAAGTTGGTATCGACTCAAAATTTAATAAAAATCAAATATGATTTAAAATGTTTATTATTATATTAATATAATAAATGAGACGTTTTCGGCAAAAATTAATTAACATACTATATAACTACTAATAGTAAAATAATTACTACAGTAGCCATACAAATATATAATAAAATATACTTTTTAATAAAGGCTAATAGTCTCAGCCGAGAGTCATTTTTCGAAACTTTACAATGATTTACCATTGAATTCAAATTTGACACATCCATTACAGTGACATATTCAATGACAAGGTACACTCGTCACCCATAACTGTGAAGCAAATCAGTATTTACTTGCCAACTTTACGATTGGAGAAACAATTTCACTTATAATAGTTTCTTATTTTTACACAACATATTAAACAGACAACTAGAGTACATAATATTAGTCTATATTTATTATGTGTAGTGCAAAATTACTGTAATACTATAAAAACTACACCTAAACTGCGTGTATGTATTTGTACTTATTATAATGGGTGTATTTTGCCATTTTGATTCAATCAATTAGTGTTACACAATTGAAAATAATTAATTATTTGAAATATTTAAGCTTAAAGCATCATTTGTATAAAATATGTAATAAACAGACAACAGTACAAAATGTTATTTTATATAATTGTGATGTCTGATGAAAAATTACTGTACAATTTTGAAAACTTAATTATATTAATTATTTTATCGGTAAAACAGTTTAAATGTCGATGCGCGATGCACCTAAACGGCACTCATATATATATATATATATATGAGGTTGATTCAATCACTATTACAAAATAATTAACGATATTATTGCGTTTGAGTGTCTATATAATATTATAATTGTTTGTTTGCAAGTAACGAACACATTTATTGATGAAATTATTTTATACTCTAAAAAAAAAAAAAAAAATTATATCGAAAACTGAGTGATATTAACAAATAAAAATAGTAAATAACGTCAAATTGTTTAAGATTAAATTAATGTTTTATAATATTAATCAATAAATTCAGTGTATAAAATATAATAGTATATATTACTAAAATCGTAATTCATTGTTTATAAGAACGTTAATAATAACATCATATCGTTTCTGATCTCCTTGCTGCCATTTCTTTCAGAGTTCCTTCTCACTTTTCCAGAATCAATCCCAATTTTTTGGTCCGACTCACAAGACCTTTTATGGGCACAATAATACTCTACAACGCATGAACAATAATTAATCATTAGGCTAGGCTACTATTCTACTTTTACTTAAATACTACTTAACTATATTATATGTAAATTTTCTAATTATTGCTATCTAAATTATTTCTGTGTTTAATTATTTATGGTTGCTAGCTTATTGTACATATATAATTACACCTACACCTTATTACCATATATTTAGCTATACTAAGTAAAATTGCCGTTTTGGCGTTTAATAAACAATAATAATAATAAACAGTAATAATAATGCAAGCTTTGATCTTCATTTTAATAAAAATTATTTATTTAAAATAAATAATAATATTTATATTACTATTTTATAGTAAACAATATCATAAATTCAACTTTTTAGATTTATAAACAATACATATTATTTACAGATACATATCAAGCAAAGGTAGGTATTTAAAATGTTTAAATAAACTTTTGAAATAGAATTTCCATAGAACATCTCCGTCAATTTATTAGTAAAATTAAAAAAAAAAAATTCATGGATCTTTGTTTTTAATTAAACTAGAATTTGACAATTATAAATGACAACCATATGTAACTTTAATGATATTCGTTGTATGAATCCGGGATAAAAACTATTATGACATCTTCTCCACAGCCTAGTTAATTAAAATTGTATTTTTTTTATACATCGGCCAATTACTGTTTAACTGGAAAAAAACTTATAGATTTACTTTTATTTTTTAAACGTCTATCATCATTATTTATTTATTGTTTTTACCATACTTTTCATAAATAAGATTTTGTCGACAATTCTAAAATAAAACAGTAATTTTATAATTTTCACGTAGTTCTTTCGTAAATAATTGTAATAAAATATTTTGTCTGGGAGGATAAGCATTATTATTGTATTATGCCTAGGTTTTTGTATGTTACAATTTTTGAACCTGTGGAGATACAAACGAGGATCCCCTTTCCAACTATAAATTAATCAGTGGATATTTGATGTAATAGAATCAAAATCTGTACGAGTAGTTTTTGTGTTATTTAATTTTGTGTTCTAAGGATGAAAGATCCATGGTAATGGGTTTATACGATATTATGGGGGTAATGGTAATTTGAAAATTAAAGTAATTTATATTAATCCATCAAGATTAATAATTTGTAAAAATTACCCAACTACCCAAGTATAATAAGTACTAGTTCCAATGTTACGTATATTTTATATTATTGTAAAACCATTTTTAAAGCCTATTATCCTTAGTACAAACATTATAACAACTAAGAAAAACTCATTCGAATTTTGAATGTTGGTAGGTACATCAACATTTTCAAAAATGTGTTCACTAAATAATTTACAGTTTAAAAGAGGAGCTTTCATTTGAAAAACAGAAGTTTGTATCGCCAAAGGCCACTCCTCAAGTAGTACAAAAAGTTCAAGATGGGTGAGCATGCTTGGCGAATCATCCTGTATATAATATATACGTCTAATAACCAAATATTATCCAAATTGAGTTAAATTTCGTTTTAAAATGCATTACAACTATAAAATTACCTACTCTCATAAATTTAACCACCCACATTAACTAAATAACAAAAAATTTATATCAGTAATGGAGAGGTATATATAGAGAATCAAGGAACATTCTGAATGGTTTTTTGTTTCCGTTAATTGTTTAAAAAAGCTGTAAATTATATTTTATCATAATGTTATGTTTAAAATAAAACTAAAAACATTAATAATACGGTACAATAATCGAAATGAATGTCAGTGGAATATTTGAGCGGCGACAAACGTCTTTCATAATACGTCAACGAATAAAATATACATTATTGGTATGAAGCTGTCAAAATCAAAAAATTAAACATTCAAAAGAATTTTAATAATGTGTGATTAAACCATCAATTATGTGTTAACGATTAAAATAACATTTTTGAGATAAAATATTTTAAAAAAACTAATAATTATTTAGCTTAAATATTCATGAATTAATAAAAATCATAATATTGTGATAATAATAGTTAAAGATGAAAATTACGATGATGATTATATTGAATTCAAATGATTGTCTAAATCATAAATTAATAAAATAAATAATTAAATTCGTTAAAAATAAAATAATTCTAAATAAAAAATTGATATTTATATATTAAATTAATTTATACTATATTATAATACGAAATACTAAAAAAAAAATAAGATTATTGATCTTAAACATTATAATATTCTTGTACGTATAACAATTACACGAGAACAATTGATATTAGGATAATACCTACCTATGGTTGATATTATATAAGATCTCGCCAAATTTCCCTGGCAAACTTTTATTTTTAAATTAAAAAACACATGATCAAATAAATACCAACTATGTAAAAAATATAATTATTTCTTCCAGAAAACGCTGTACATTCTTTTTGACACTCAGTTGATAAATATCTCACGAGGGTCAAAATTAAATAACTTATTGGGTCTATCATAATTCATAGTTAAAGAGAATTTTCTAAGCGAAAATGAATACCTACGAACAAAAACAACTATATTGTTTAAGCGTCTGTCAATTATTATAAATTGAAATTGTTACATAATTGATGATTTAATAAATATCAATTTTATGTAAAGGCGGTTATAACGGATGATTTAATTTATATTATATGTATATAACGGAAATACATAATAATATTTTCATGGAAAATTATTTCAGCGTAACATTTATAACAGACGTAAAAAGTATATTGATCACCATTAAATTCTCATGCTTTATTCCGAAATGACCCTGCCCACATTTTTAAGAGCATTAACGAATAAAATAATAAAAACTTAGTTTTCTAAAAGTTTCAGTTATATCTAACTAAAATATTGATAATTTAACATACCATTCGTACGTAGACCCTATACGGATATACCACGGTCCGCGTCATGATGGCAAGAAAGAAATTATAACGATTTATCATGTCAAAACGTGAATTATCCTAACATAGTGGTAACATTTCTCTTAAAATTTGTTTTATTATAATTAGTTATATTAGGTTATAATACAAGACTATGACTTTGTCTTAAAGATTATATTTTACTTAAATACGTTAAGACTTTATTAAGCCAAAAAAGAAAGGTATTTTATGCTGCCTGTTCTCTCAGAAACAGGAACTATAGTTATTAATGTCTTATTATCTAACTGCGTATTTTTACATTATTTTAATATAATAGTCATTTACATTTTAATACATTTATACCCTTCAAATATAATAGTATAATTTTTGAAACAAAATATTTTACCTTCTAAATCTTGATTTAAGTCATAATTTTTAAATTTAATGAATAGTAATGAATCAAGTTCAGTATCTCTTGAAACAAAAATAAACGTGGTAATTTAGGAATGTCACTAACAGTATAATGCATTTTACTTTTGTATTAAATAATTTAAATAAATATGTATACTTGACAATTTAAATATTAGTCCTCTAATTTTACTCATTTCCAATTATATTAGTAATTGAACTACAGTCATGATGTATTTGCAGGTTTTTGAAATATTTGAAATATATAAAAAAAAAGCTACTGTAGATAGTTGTTTCCTAAAAAGTTTGTTTTTCTTAAATCTAATATATTTGCATATTAACATGTTTCTTTACGAAATTCATTAATGTGTTAATAAATACAAAATTTAAAATGTAATCATAAGCGTGCGCAGACCATGCTGACAGGGGGGGGGGCAGAATGTAATAAAATATATATTTTATAATATATAGTTAAATATTATTTTGGTTGTTACTTTATTAGTTAGTTCAATTAATATTAGTCATGGAAGTATTTTAGTTTTAAAAATCATTAATTTAACTACAAATTTAATATATTAATATTGAAACTTGCTATGTTACTTGCTATGTTACTAGCAACTTGCTAAGCTGTGTATAGAGACCCGATCATCCGGGTATTGATAAGAGACCCGACCATTATTTATACTGCGCATGCGCCGGGACGCATATTACCATTTGGAAAAACATCGTACAGTGATGCTATTTATCAATTTTTATGTTAATAGCGTTGAAATTAACATAGAAATTGATAGTAGAATATATTGGCGCGATTTTGTTTGGATTACCGTGAAACCACAGTGATTGCCGCTATCTATAAACACTCTTTATCACTCGTTATTTACATATTAATAATTAATATATTATTCATTATAATATAAAAATTATATTATTATAATATTATGTTTTTTATAAACAATATTTGGAAGAAAATTTCAGCTTGCAGGAGGGGCAGCTGCCCACCCTGCCCCCCCCCCCGTGCGCACGCCTATGAATGTAATGCAATGAAGATTTATAATACAGTAGAACCTCGATTATCCGAACTAATTGGGACCGCACCTAGTTCGGACATTGGAAATTTAAAAAAAAAATTAGAACTACATAACTCTTAATTATTTATTATTTTTATAATTAAATATTTATTATTGTTATTAATATTTTATTAGAATTACATACATTACATTATCAGAAGCATTATCATACATTATAAGAAATACATTAGATTTATTTTATTTACACGTAAAATACATACATAACCTGTACTAATAATAAACCAAAAACGATAGTTTTGATAAATTCGATAAACCGGCCGGCCGACCGACCGACCGGCCGGATACGAGTTTTCATGTTCGGATAACAGAACGTTCGGATAGGTACGCTGATTATAGTTCGGTTAATAGAGGGTTCGTATAACGGAGGTTCGGATAATCGAGGTTCTACTATATGAGTTATACATGTATTATGATAACAAATTATATAACTTGAAATGATCGTAACTTAATTAACTATGCACGCAGATGGTTAAAAGTGTAAGAGAAAAAATGTTTACATTTTATAAAAGTGGTTATTTTAATTTTCAGTAAAAATGTTATTTGGAATTAATTATAAAATAAAAATACTTTACTTAAATTTTAAAATACATTATCATTTTGTATATTTTAAATTGATACAAATAAAATAAAAACAATAAATTATAATAATAAATAAAATCCTCCGAAAACATTTAATCGATGTTTGAAATATTTTAAAATATAAGAAAAGATTTTGAGTAAAATGAGCATAAAAAGAGGTTAATTGACGCAAACTGTTCTATACTTAGAATATTAATCGAAGTAAGAAAATATGTCTAAATGTGTAATATGCCTTGTGAAATAATATTTTTTTTTTATTCTATGGTTACTAAAACAAAATTATTGAACTTCACAATAATATGTATCACATCACAAATAAGTATAAGTAATGTTGGTCATTGCTATTTTTTTTTTTTTATAACTAGTCAATTTTCAAATTTGTTTTTTAACAGTTCTACTTGGCTTTGGAAAAACCGTCCAAATCATAAATATATAAAATTATGTTTACTTTGTGATTATTTTAATATTAATGTTCTATTTAAAATTGATAATTTAATTAAAATTTTTTAACGGGGGGTTATTTTATCAATAATTGAAATAAATAAATATATTGATTTTTCTTAAATAATGACATCTAAAAAGTTCAAAGAAACGTTCAAAACTAAATGTCTATCCAAATAACAATAGTATGAAATGTAGCGACGATAAAATAAATAACAACACAAATAGGTACATTTTCTATTTTTACGGATTAAACGAATACCTATATGTTATTTTTCATAATAACTACCTAATAATGCAATAATGCATACACTATACAAATTGATGATTATTTTAGTTTATTATTACAAATATTTATTGAATTTGAACATACATGTTTAAATTTTTTTAATAATATTGTTTTACTTGTAAAAATAGTTCATTATTTTTATTTGAACTAGGTTTGCAATTATAGAACTATTATATGTTTTACTTGATTTATTTAGTTGGCATATTTAAAATATATCGTCTCTATTTTCAGTATCACTTAAAATCTTTCGAAATTACTGGTTTTCATTTTACAAAAACAATCTGATATTTTAATTGATGAATACTAATGTTATGGTAATATAATTAAGCTAAAAATCACATGAATGACATTTTAAATATAATAAAACAATTTAAATTATTCACAACAAGTTTTAATCAGAGTAATAAATTCCTATATTTTATTAACTCATCAAAATACTTTTTTAATATATAGAAGTGTAGTTAATTAATTATCGTATATATATATTAGTTTTGAAAATAAGAAAATTTGACATAGGGATTTACAACTGTCTTAGGAGTGAAACACCATAATATGAACGTCGTCTAGGTTGACAAAGACGAGTCGTTTAATGAATGTTTAATCGAGCCTAGTGTTTAAATTTTAAATAATGATTTTTAATCCTTAAAGGACTTTAACGATGTGCAATCGCCAATCATGTTGTAGGTTAGTGAGTAGATACCATGCCAAGGTTATACAATATAATATTATAATGATATAAATTATTATAATTTTTAATATACACTTAAAACGTAAATGTGTGTACGTATGCTGTAAGTATAGTGGTATAGATAATAATGATAGGTATGTACCTCAAAATAGTTATTGGTATGTATGTAATTTAAAATTAATAATATTTAACAATAATAATATCTGTCCTAAAATAAAATACACAAAAAACCAATAGGACCGATCTTACGTACCTACAACTAAAGAATTTAACTATAAAAGTATGAATGACTTCCTAGTACCACAAAGCCTATATTAATGCCGGACGAGCCTCCAAGTCATTTATTGCTTTACTGCCGTCTCCTTTTCTAATGAAGTAATAAATTGAATAACGTACGTGCACCCTATATATTTTATTTTATCTTCGCTCATAGTTATATTATAATTTCTATAGTGATATCAACAAAAAATTGAATTAACGGAATATTAATATACATTTAATGGTTCATCATCAAACAGGTAAACTCGTATATTTTCTTTTTTAAGTGTAGCTGCTCTGTATTTTCTTTAAATTAAAATTATTTTTATTATTTACATACAATTATTATAATATTATTATTACTATATTATTTTATTTCGACTCTGTCAAAATATTAAAATATTAAAAAAAATACAATAGACAAATACGAATAGTAAGAAGTAAGAACATAGTAAGATTTTGGATTAGCTGGCATAACCAGGGAGAACTGACAAGGTCCGCTGAAGATGTTGGCTGCTTTGATAAATTATGGTTGATTTAATGAAAGTGCCTACCTATGTATTAAAGTTTTTAATATTAACTGTATTATGTAACTAAGTAATACAAAAAAAAAAGGAAGAAATGCCAAACAGAATTTTATACCAATCATTACTAGCCCAATATCTGCGCCGAATTTTTAGTTTTCCCCGTAACCGATTTTTATTGTCAGTTCACCCCTGGGTACAACCCAACAATAATTGTATGCCACAAGTCCGAATTGGTTTGATGATACATATATTAGGAGTTTGTTTGGAAAATCTATTACGGCCCGTATAAATTTCACAACTTTTTACTTAATCTACAATAATTTTTGGCGTAATAGTTGTTTCCAATTCAATCAGGATTCGAGGTGCATATCCGTGTGTTTGGCTGAATGCGTTTGTGGGATTATCGTGAGCTCCAGTAGTGCTAAAATATTTTCGTGTAAATTATAATAATTCACATGCACCGACTTATCACTGTTGATATCAGTTCATAGTATAAGTGCGCACCATGTGCGACGTGCGTGATAGTTGATATTTTTGTTTCACGAGTAATGAAACTTTATTGAAATCTTGGATTACGTCTCTATAAATATTATGCAACAATACCTTTTTTTCTTCCAGCTAATTACTGTATGCTATACGAATGTACTCAATAATATGCTCTACAAGAACAGTCCAAGATGTTTTTCTGAAATAAGAGAATTATAAAATATATTTTCATCGTTCGGTACTATCTATTTCATGTGAGCGATACATCCCTTCCATTTGAGGTGTGTGCAGTAGCGCATATTTTAGCATTTGATTTTTTTTTTCGGATTCCTAATACTCTCCACATTATTTTAATTTCCATACAGTGGATATGATGCAATGCATATTTTGGAGACATATTTTAAAATTTTGAAAATATTGTGTGCGTGGGAACAAAAGGCAGGTTTTTTATTTTAATCTTACGAATTTGAAATTTCCACAAAATATGCACAGCTTTATGAAAAAAAAAACTCCGATGTAAATTGAAGGTATTTTCCTGTACAAATATTTGGACACACTTATATAATACATAAATAGATATTGATTAAATTATATGCTTTCTCAGAACCAAAGTGGTATCAAAAAATTTAAAATTTCCGGAGAGTTGATTAAGTTAATTTAATCGCAATGCTCTTAAAAAAAAAATAACTACGACATTTTTCAGTGTACCATGTATACGGATTAAATAAAAATGAAAATAAACAATACATTTTGAGTAACAATAACGGACTATGGCCGCTGTTGACAGAATTAAAGTTTGGGTTCTCTGCTGGTGAATTATAACTCACAATACAATATGCCAATAAAACCCTCAGTCACTTTATCTCTTCTATTTTTTCAAACAGTTATTATTCAAATAAAAGAAAGCTTTTATTCAAATATTACCGTCGTATTCACCAGTAGATATACAATAGAGGTGCATTTATATATTTAAAAAAAAAAACAATTAATTGATTATTATAAACTATCGTTATATTATATTTCTGCATATTTCTAAATTAATTATGTTCTAAAAGTTACTAACAAACATACGTAAGTATGGTATGAGTAGATTTTTAGAAAATAAATAAATAAATAAAAAAGGTAAAAACGTATTTTTTGATTTCCATGAAACAATTTAAGTTCCTCCAGGAGGATTTTTCATTCTTTGAAACTTATATTTTGTTTATTTTTACTGTTTTTACTGTACTTATTGTTCTGACGTATTATGGCAGATCTTGTAATAAAAAATTCAGCTCAATAAGATGTCAGCGTACTATTTATTTTCTCTCTCTGTCCCACGCGTAACATACCAAATTTACGAATAGCAGAACTTTAAGTCAAGTAAGAACGTTACCTGTGTACCTACGTAGGTAATTTTATGATATTTTAAATGTTATGTAAATTATGAGCGTCTAATTTATAACAATTTAAAAATTGTAATAAATTATATAAAAATTAAAGCATCGTAAAAGGCCAACGTAATGCCACAGGTAATTTTCTTAGCTTAAAGTTTTATAATTGGTAAATTTAGTCTTATATTAAAATTAACAACACAAGGTTGGTTCTGCTAAACATAAATTTTGCTTTACTGTGCGTGGGTCAGAGAGAGAAAACAAATGGTCCTCCTAATATAAACATTTATATTTTATATAAACAGTAAACATAATACATAATACCTAATAGGTATGCTGTAATGTTATTTGTGGATTACAAAATTAAACTTTAATAAATAGTGTTGTAATATATGAGTTATTCTCGAAACAAATGTAAAAAATGATACTGCAAAAAAATAGTTTCATATTCAACCGGAAAACAACGATACACATATAAATCAAGAATATTATATAGATAGGCCATATTGCATCTACTCTATGCGATAGTTTTGAAGTACGGAAAAGGCGGGGGTCAGAGTGGACACTACGTTAATAGAAAACTATTGTAGGATTTTTGTAGTATTTTGTGGCAGATCGTTGAAAATAAATTTAAATTATATTTTCCCGCGATGCTTTCTCCGTATAATATGTACAGTCATACAAACTTAATAACACTAGAAATAATACTGACAGTTTTTTTTTTATTATTTGGTAACTATGAATCTCTTTATTTTGATAGCTTCACTTAATCACTTGCGTTAACCACAGACTTCTATAATACTAAACTAGATAAGGAACTCCTATGCAATTTACATTGTTACAAGTGAAGCTCTGCTGTAGACGGCCGTCATTTTGTCAGTAGGCAAAACATTTCATTTATTATACAAAATGTATTAGGAATAATATTTTTTTAATGGTCAAACATTAAAAAAGTAAATATAAAATTACTTCTATAAAATATATATATTTTTTTATACTACATGTTTAGAAATAATTAAATGCGACACAAAATAAATCATAATATCATCTTATTTGTCATTTGAAATATCATACAATTGCCAACCGACCTTAAAGCTTCAATTCATGACTGGGGTTCGCTATCTAGTAATATATAGTAATCTGTGGCGTTAACTTATAGCCACCACTTTGACTAAAAATGTTGAATGCTATTTCTACACAAAAATACATTAATCATTTAGAAACAAAACAATGTACATATTTGCTAACTTTAGGTTGTTCTCGTGAAACATTTGGCAATTTAATGTTCATCGATATTATTTTAAGAATGTAATATATGTAAGTGTTAGATAGGTACAGGTTATCGGTTATATTAAAAATGTTATTTCTGTAAGAATCACCATAAAATATAATTGAAAAATAGGGATGATAGGGTGGCCCCACTGCAATAAAATACGCGAGATAATCGTTTTGAAAAATCTCGATAAATCAATTTAACTAAAATCATATATCAAACTATATTGGTGTCAGACGAAAACTAATACCAAATAAGATGTTCCTACGTTTCATTTAAAAAAATACGAAAACCAAATAATAGAAATTCTACTCTTGTAGAAGACGGAAATAATGTACATAATTATAGTTGTATACACCAGAAGTCCTGTACAGTGTATATACAGTTAATTATTATACCGAAGCAATAAAACAATGGTAGGTAGGTAGTATGCATGTATGAAAACATATCATAATATAATATAAACAATACAATTAAAATAGGTAATTACTTAAATAAGTAAGAAAAGTTACATAAACATATAAATTAACGTTACATTTTCTACTTAATGCAATTTAAATATTTTCAACCTTTTTCAAAAATAATGTTTTTTAATTTAATAATGACAATAACAAAAAACAAAACTGTTTAAAAAATGTATTCAGAACGTATAACGTGCCTATCTGTAAAATAATTGTATAAATAAAAGACGTTGATTTGGGCTTCGTTACTATTGTTTGTGTACGACATAACAACTGCTACTAATTAATAATCAGTTTATTTTACAAATCCACTATCAATATTTCTGTATGAAATAGGTAGGTAAGTAATACATACTATACTATTGTGAACTGAAATTGTCTTAATGGTTTAAATATTTTTTTTTTTTTTATCTTGTAGACAATGATATTAAAATTTACGTCTGATCTGCTCATCTAGAAATAAAAACTCTCTACAGTGAATAGATTAAAACTTAAGTTCTCATCTTCAGGATGACACGTCATGGTGATCTTGTCGGCTGCTCGTGGACGAATCATTCACGACGTCTCGGTAAATATACTAATAAATTTACCCCCTCCCCAAACCATTACATCACGTCATAGAATAAAAAAAAGGTTTGCGAATAATATTCTAAACTTGATTTTTGATAATATTTCACATCGACGTAATAACAATAATAATAATAATACGTTCACCCGTTTAAAAATCGTTACCGACGTGGTCGCCCACATCTTATCGTAACGACGTGCTGGCGGTCTCTTTACAATATTATTATACGACACGCTCTGTCGCGTTTATCGACTACCATGGTGTATAACATTGTTCGCAATAACACACGATATTGTATTATTATAATAATATATAAAACTGCGGTGTCGGCGGTGATATCGGAAACGGGACGTCGGTTAAAATTCAGCCATATTATATTATATACTGCTCCTCGAACACGTCGCACAGCGCACAATACTCGCCGACCAGCGGCGGCGTGGTCGTCGGTGCGAGTGAAGATATTATATTATTATGTTGTATTATTATTAAAATCGCGCGTGGCAGTCGGTAAAGTCGACCCGACGTGCGTGAGGGTGCGTGTGGGTGGGTGGGCGGGCGGGTCGCGGGTCGCGGGTGGGTGCACTCCGATATAGGACCGGCGTCTGTGTGTATAACAATACTTTTACGCGTTATAATACGGCGGCAAGAACGACGTACGTGACCGTCAGCAGTCGAGCCGATAATAAATTCCGGTCGCCGCCAGAGCCCCGCTGTATGGTAGCTCGGCGGCAGCAGCGGCGGCTGGGGGGGGGGCCTGGGCCGGGAAAAAAATCCCGGGGGACCCGCACGCTACGGCCGGCGCCACTCGTTTATTATACGAAATGTTGTGTGCTTAAAAATCTACTACGGCACGTGAAAACTTTGGGATGCGTGTGCGCTCGCATCGGCGGTGGCCACCGGTCCTGCAGGGTGGCGCGAGAAATTAATATTCGAACCAAAGACCGGGAGACGGTGTGCATCTGCTACTCCTGCCGCCGCCCCTGTCCTATACACGGGCGACCCAAACAAAACTACCCTTCGCCGCAAATCGCGCCGCGTTGTTAACCGGTAACGTGGTAGGTATAGTGATGGTTAGTGGGGTGTCGGGTAAGTTACCCCTACCGTGGTTTGCAACTACGCTGTTTTACATGCACCGCACCCGTTATAATATATTATTTACCTACACGATAATAATAATATTACAATGACAATTATTATTAATTTAAAGACGTATTAGTACGAGATATATAGCGACGAGATTTCATTCATAAAGCAATTGGGTTCTCTTAAAGAAAAGCCCCCCCCCCCCCCACATAAACACACTAGTGGGGTGAAGACTTTAACCATCCGTTCTTATAATTATAGTAATATGACCACTAACATTTACCGTTATAACACTTATAACACTAACCACAGCAGTTTGTTATTGATAGTTTAAAGCGAGTTAGGACATAAGAATTCAAGGTAAACTAAAACAATTATCATTTTTACCAATGATACAAAACAATGTAAAGTATTAATCTGGAGGAATAATTTAGGAGCTGATTTAGCATACACAAAAATATTTTCATCCATGCAGAGTCCCCAGAAGTCTTCAGTACCAAATATATTTATTTTGTCGTCTACGTCTCCTCATCTGTTTGATCCTAATAATTATACTATTTTAACACGTATATTTTAAATTGTATTTGTATTTAGCTGTTATTTATTATGTAATCTAACATATTTTAAAATTTAAAACGTATTAGTGGTATGACACTATTACCTATAATACATGTATAGTAATATTATATTGATCGATATCAATAATCATGTGATAGGTATAATTATACCTTAACTAGTCCTTTCACTGCTACACTATTTGTGCACTGCAACCTATGTATTCTACGTAAAATAAAATATTTTTTTTTAATTTTTACTATGACGTGATATATAATATAATTAAATTGTTCATGCTTAAAATAATGCGAGCCAAGGTTTAGTTAAGTTGTATGGTTACCGGAAAATAAGAATATTATAAAATACAAGAACATAATAGTATGTCTGGAGCAGTGAATTTTATAAATGTTTTGGATGTAATAGTTGTACCTATATCTGTAGCACGGTTTAAGATAGTACGGTTGCGTAACGAAACGAGAAAAAATGGGTACACTAACTTATATTATTGTCGATCAAAAGTAAACGGCTCTTGTGAGATACCTCTTGTACACGCGCTATACTCGTTTATTATACAAAATGTTAATGAAGTTATCACTATTTAAAACCATACTAATATATTATTATATTTTTATGATAAAATTTCTGACTGTATACAAAATGTTGGTGTGTGCTTATAAATCCACGGCGCAACCATCAGTCCTGCGGGCCAGCGGGTGGCACGAGAAATTAATTCTTGAACCAAATACCCGGCGGCGGCGGGAGACTGTGTGCAACTACTACTGCCACCGCTGTCTTACGAGCGACCCAAATGGAACTATCTATCGACCTATCGTGCAATGTAGCTAGATAACGTGGTAGTGGTTAGTCGGGTATTCCCGTGCACCTACGGTGACTTACACACAACTCGTTGTATAATACACCTACATTATGATAAGAATGTAATGGCAATTATTATTATTATAAAGTCGTACAGATACACCTATTTTACCTAAATTATTATTATCGGTCAAAAGTAATTAACAATCATTCGAGATACCGCCTTGTATACACACGCTATATTCGAACGATTTCAGTCAATTAAAATCTAAAATATTCTAGAATCTAAAACGGACATACCTACTCAACCCAAGTTTTTTTATACTTTATAACCACATACTTGATATTTTAATTACGATAAGCGTACCACGACATAGTTATATTATCGAGGTGCCTAATGTAAGGGGAGGGTGAATCAGAAAACATGAAAATAAAATTAAGGTTTCATTCTTCATAATATAAAATGAAAACAAATGATGATTTAATGTACATATAATAAAATTATGATTAATATTAGAATAATTAAATACTATTTTCAAATTCATGTGATTTTTGATTTTGAGCATAATATTTTTGGGCCACATAAAATCTTGGAGAGACGCTGCAGGATGAGTGGCTTTTCTAGACTATGATAAATATTTTAAGATTAAGGCTAATAGGATTAGGCGTCATTATGCCATGTCTTATACATTTTAAATCTTTTTGTATGAGCTTATTCAAAATATGTAATTTATAAAACTACATTAGGATACGATAAACACACATAATAATATTATAACCTTAATTTATTCACTTTAACATCTATGTAGCTATATTGCCTATACATTACGCCGTCTTACACAAGATTGAAAAAATATAATCCTGATAGGTCTTGTAAACAATATATGCCCGTGTTGGGAACTCAACTCATATGCAATGGTGTTAAGTTATTACGATTATTATTAATTTTTTTTTTTATTTTAAAACTACGATCAAGGCTCGATTTATCTATACTCTATAGTGTTTGTATAGGACATTTTCAATAGATAACACAATATTGTCGCATAAAAAATTCCTGAGGAAAATTGATCACGGTAGTCTCGAAAACATTCAAACGATCTAAAGAGTCATTTTAATTAATTAATCTACGAAATGGTTGAAGTTGGTGAAACTAATTTTTTATTAATTTAAGCTACAAACATTTTAGAAAAATTAACGGTGCTTTACTAAAAAAATTTTTGTAAGCATCAGCACAGTTAATTATTGTTATACAACTGCGTATAACGGCACAAGATATGACGTCATCACGAAGGCATATATTTAAATGCATAAGTTGATTATAATTAAGTTTAAAATAGTGTTAAAATAAATGCATAACTTTTTTTTTATCTAAATTATGATACAAATACAATACCTAATATAATGGAATTGGGAACTGACAGTAAGAACATAATACGTAGTATCGTTAATACCTACATAAAAACATAGTAAATTATGGTAAAAAAGCAATAATATGATATTATCATCTAACAGATGACCACATTATTGTGTATTCGTTGATGAAAATAATACCATAGGTCTGTTGAAAAACATCATGGTAGATAAATATGTATGTTCGAGCTTATAATCATGTGTTCCACGAACTAAACTTGTAGATACCTATATTATTGGCATTTTGCTTATAACCCTAAAGTTAAATAAAATATCAATATTGATATGTAATATTGTAATACAATAAATTATTGCTAGCCTGTTAAGATAATTTTGTTCGAGCACATAAATCCACAAGAAAATAATATCTACTTTTTTATTCTCAAATAATTCACGTATTTTTGCCGTTTCTTAATTTACAGTATATTCAGAATGATTTGATTGAAATACCTTACGAATCCAAAAATGTTTATAATCGACGTCAAACTAAACTGATAATAGAACTAAAAAGTTTAAATCATGACTACAAGTTTGAATAAATATAAGAGAAAGGATTTCCCAAGAAAAAGCTGAATAGCATATGTTAATACTAACAGGTCCAACTGTGGTTGCGTAAACTTTTGTAGGATTGGAAAAAATATGTGAATACTAATATTTTGATCATTGATTTTCAAAAACTAAATATTATATTTTTCTATTTTGTTTTTAAAAAAAATGCATGTTAATAATATCATGGAAAATTAAAAAAAAAAATAAAAATACAATGTAAAATGGTGTTTTGCTTATTTATTTAGTGAAAACTTCAAATAAAAATAATTCATTTAATCTCGATGAATTTTGTTTATTGAAAACATTTTCTGATTGTTTTAATTTATTATATAAATTAATCAAAACAATCTTTATTCAATTTACTATCACTTATTTTATATAATATGACTATTAGATAAATTTCATTGCCTCAAGAAATCCCTACCTATTAAAAACCTATTAAATACATACTTATTAAATTATCTTGTTTTAATTTTGATAAGTTTATCTAAGAAATTATATTTTATAACGATCAATTATTGGAGAATTTTATCATTTTTATTTTTAAAATACAATTGTCTTTATGTAGTTGAAACCAAATAATTGTTTTGATTAGTTTTTGTAATAACTATTCTACAGTAGGTACATTCTGTACACGTTGTCTTTAAAGCTTAACGTGACAAAGTAAACAACTAAATATTTAAAAAAAAGTTTACTTCACAGGAGATCAATTTGAGTAAAATATAATATTACATAGATTTGATGAATTTAATCGAAAATGTATTGTATTTATTATAAACGAAAGACATAATGTAGGTACTTCGTGCTTATATTAAAATTATCAAAACTATTTAAAGTTTATTTGTTTTTTATAAACAAAGTGAAAATGGTGGGTAAGTGGGTGTCAATCTGCTGTATATTAGGTTACAATTATTATTACTACAGTAGCCGGTAAATTTAATTAATATTATAAAATTACAAGAAATAACTAAAATCGTTATTATTGGTTATTTATTATGTAATTTCGTCCAAATTTAAACATAAAAAAACCATCTTTTTATATTTTTGAGATTTATTGGTTACAGAATAACTTACCTTATTTTAAATTTGGTAAATGTTGTCAAAAATAGAAATTTAAATGCTTATAAAAAAATTATCTAACCTTTAGAAAATGGTAATATAAACATTCAGTGAAAATGTATTGCTTATACATTAATGTTGTTTAGAATTACACCAAAAACCAAAAGCGACTGTTTAAGACCAATTGCGTAAAAATTCTTGTTTTTTCTAAACTTTTATTTTGTGTTTTCCGGTGCTTTGAAAAACTACTGGGAATTTTTTACTTTTGACCCCACAAAGTACCAACTGGATTCGCTTTTCTATCAGAAAAGATACTGTTGCAGAAAATCTAAGCATTTTTACTGTCCTAAAAAGTGATTACAGACATAAATAAGAAAAATTAAATAATTGAACCAAAAAATAAACACACATCATTGTAAAATCAATACATCCATTGCTCTGATCAGAATCTAAAATCTAAAATGTCAATAAGCAGCTCAAAACGAATTAAAATATTTTTAAAATTATATCAAGTATAGGTATTGATAAAATAAAAATTGTGGTGTAAAGTATTTACAGTTATTCGTTTTTAAATTACAACAAAATATGAAAATCGCTTCGTGAGAAATCGAGTGAGTATCCAATATTGTAAACATTTTAACTTAAATGCTCATAAAAATTTATTTGATTTTTCGGTAGACATTTTTTTTTTTTTGATAAAATCAAATAAATTTTTGAGGAATCTTATATTAAATTTTCAATACTTAGATTTAAAAAGAAAAAAAAATTATGATTTCTTACTCAAAATAATTCGCACATTTTCATCATTTTTACGTATTTACTGTCAAAATTTCAAAATTTTATTGATATCTATAAAAAAAAAAAACTAAAAAACTGGAAAATGAAAATATCTGTAAACAGCTCTAGATATTTTTAAAATAGTATGGCGCATAGAAAATGATATAATAAACATTCAGTGAACATTTTATGTATCTACTTTCATTTGTTTCAAAGTTCACTAAAAACCAAAAACCGAATTTGAGTAAAAATTCGCGTTTCCTTAATTTTTTTCGTTTCTCAGTGCTTTCCAAACTACTGTAACTTTAAATATTGACCTGCTCAGTACACCAACTTGATTCACTTTCCCATCGAACAAGATACTGAAGTTGAAAATCGAAGCATTATTTTAACTACTTATCGTGTACCTACATAGACACAAATAAATAAAATACCTACACATAATTAAATAATTACATCATCACACAAATCAATACAATCATCGCTTGCAATTTAGAATAAAGTTATCACTATTTAAAACCATACTAATATATTATTATAATTTTATGATAAAATTTCTGGCTTAATAATAATTATTGTCTCTAATTTAATATTCGCTAATCTTCTACACTTAAACTAGGTAAAGGTTATATAAATATTCTAATTTAATATAGATCAATCATCAAATACCTGCCGTATTTGTCAATTATCGAATAGTCTCAATAAATAATATTAATTAAATGTACAACTGAAAACTATCTGTCACTCTCATTAATCTTGTTTTATCACTGAATTCGATGCAGATTAGACTCAACTATTTTTTCATTAATTGTAATGTTAATCAGCATAATACTGAATATCAAATACAGAGAAGAACTACTAATGACCCAAGTATTCAATTTCACCATGAAATTATTGTTCCGCTTGAATAACGTTTATTTTTATTCGGATAATTTTAATTTATTTTGATAATTAAAAGTAAATAATATTTAGGTTGCCTTTTTAAAAATTAATCTCAAAACCACAGTTGAAAATTAATTTAATGAAAAATTCGTTATAACTTAGTTTCCTAAATCACATTTTAATGAATTAATTATTACCGTTCCAATAATATTTTAATATTAGGCATTAACTGTAACAGTATTATAGGAATATTGTTTTATAGAATATAATATTACATTACCTACCTACCTACCTATCTATTAATTGATCAATTTTTTCGTAGATGAAAATTGAATAAACCATTTAAAGTGTTGATCCATTATTTGTAGGATTTCAATTCGGTATCTTGGTATAAAGGTTAAACCATACTACATTATATAAACTGTATAATATACCTCATTATCAGTGTTCGGATTAGATAGGTACTTTTTTATCTAGATAAAGATAAAGATAATGCAACTCGAATGTATCTAGATAGATACAAAAGATAACTTAATTCATATTTATCTAGATAAAAAAAAAGATATACTTAATTAATTTTTAAATGGTTATACATTTTGGTACTTAGCAACATAATAACGATATAAATAAAAATAATTACATTATTTATAAACCATAAACTTTGTTTGAAAATCTGTATAAATATTTAAAAATTTAGTGCAATTTCGCGATTTTTATTAATAAAAATGTATCTAGATGAATTTATTTAGATTAGTAAAAAAATTATCTAAAATGAACGTTTAGATACCTTGTAACTATTTATGTAGATAAGTCCGAACACTGGTCATTATCTTACTACGAGGATCGATAAGAGTCATGTGTATTATAGGTACACGACTATTAGGGGGGAGGGGGGGGGGGTAATTTTTTTTCTTACAAAACCTTACTACCAAAAAAGTCTTGACAACGAAGCTAAATAATAACTATCACTTTAATTTTGCATATTAAATTAAACAGTATTATAAGGAAATGTTATTACAAAATGTACCTAGGTACCTATATTATTAATTGATTAACGCTTTCGTATACGGAAACTGAATAAGCCATTAAAAAGTGTCAATCCATAATTCGGAGGATTTCAATTCGGTACCAGCTATAGGTGTATACTATATAGGTTAAAACATATTGCATACTCTAAACTGCATAATAATAATGATATATATTATATACCACGTGGATCAATAAGAGTATTTATGTGTACAGGTACACAACTAATGTTCGGGGAGTGCTTATATATATATATGTTTTTTTTACACAAAACCTCACGACCAAAAAAGTCCTAGCAACGAAACACTTTGATCAGATCATTAGAATAACGTGACCAACATCCTACCTTTGCCATTGCCACAGCGGGAAACGTATCCCAAATCAATTGCTCCTCTTCACCTTGGTTGCCCCGTCTCTGTCCTTTGAATATCCTCGATGCGGTCAACGTAGACGCGCCCATTCCATCGCCGACCAAAAACACCACGTTTTTCGCTCTTCCCATTTTACCCTCGAAACTGGCCAACCGTTTTTTCAACGCGGATCGGGCCTCTTCGTACCAATGGTCGCGATCTGAAAAAAAAATATAGTTTATATCATCAGTAAAACATTCAGCTAGCTGTTACATAGAATATACTTGAATGTTGTCATTCAAAAAAAAAAAAAACTTAATATATTATAAAGATAAACAATATTTAAAAAAAATTGAATTTTTCAACAAACATGGGAAATCTTTTTTTACAACATCAATATTGCTTAAAATAATGAGTGGTTCATGATAAAAATATAATCACCTATGAAATAATCAGAGTTGGTGTATTTATTCATTTTTGAAAACTTTATTTTTTAGTTTAAAACAAAAAAAAAACTACACAATATTCACTTGGATTTTACACTGATTTAAACATATGTTTCTTTCGTTTTAACCAATTGACAAAACGTTTAAAACGAGTTGTTTTAAATATAACAACGCTAGCAATAATGCTCTTTTTAATACAAAACGTTATTTTTTAAATGTTTTAGAAATTATCTACTAAATTAGTAACTCGTATATTTATTTAGGTTCGTAAACTTTGTTCATAACGCAATAACTTAGGGTATTTATTCGTTTGTGGTATGTAGTAGATTAATTTAAGTAATACAATTTATTCGTTTTTAATTGAAAATTTTAAGACAATCGAGTTTATAATGACATATTGTTGAATATTATAATCAGGACGATTTACACAGTTGGTACATTATATTCATAAGACGTTAAATGCGTACATTTAATGTAAATATTTATAGTTTGAAGTCTTTGGCACTTTTAATTACTGCTGCTGTGTTCAAAGGAAAAGAATTTTAGGTACTTCGTTAGTTAGAAAATATTGACGATGTAATTATAAGGATATCGGCTACCCCGAAGATAGCATATTTTTCGTGTTATTCCAAAAGCCATTCAATTTATCATATTATTCCATTATATTTAACCATGGTATAATCCACAAGAAGCTTTTAAGTTGTATTTCGCGATTCCTAGAATATAGAGTGGATCGTATTTCAGATTATTTATATGGTATATTTTTTTTTTCCAAAATGATATTGTGTGTAAATATAATTCAAGTAAACAATAGTACATTCCTATTTTAATTAATTTTCACAAAATAATGTGAATAGTTTATTTAGATCTTAAAATAGCAATTACTATAATTTAGACCATTTTTTACTCAAACTTATCCACTTATAATAGTTATACAAGTTTATTTTTCAATTATTCGTTACTAATAAATATAACAGTGTGTTGTTGCAACAAAGTTTGAACATACTGAGTAATATAATGGATACATTTCCGATAACTTTTCGCATAAAACACGATGATCTTAACAGATCTGTGTTTACAATCCGATGGAACGTTTGTCAGAAATATTATAACAGGTACCTATCGGTTTTATATAATTTTTGGTCTTACGATTGTAGTGATATGATATTACCATGATAATCATAATAAAAAATATAATAATATTCAGAAAATGACAATTAAATTATATAGGTACCTAATAATTGGAGTATTTTTCGAACGATATCTGTCGGGCGATAAAACTTTTTGCAAGGACACGATATCATTTATCACCCCTAAAACGGAATACATATATAGAGGTCTGCACGTATATAGTTATCTTAAATGAATCTAACCCCGGGGAGCGTTTTGGCGAATATATACAAACGAAATCGATACATAAAACCGCTTCGCGTTAATGGTACGAAGTTGACCAGAAAGACGGGTAAAACGAAAATAAACAAAAAACGATTTTAAATTGACGAAATTGCAGCCGCGCGTTATATACGATATTATATGTTCGGTTGTTCGGTACCTACCTACCTATTTCGATATAAATTATTGTGCTCGATGTAGGATACAATTTCCTATATTGGTATACTATAGCTTGTTTTTTCCGCCATACCTATAATATAATATGATATTATCAGAGAATGTTTAAACGACGTATTATTGAACAGTGCGAATCGGGAGAGGCATTTCCCATCATAACTATTCGATATGACGTCATCATCATAGCGCGGGGCCATATTTTATAAAGTATACTCGGGTTTATTGGGACGCATCGGTTGCGTGTGATTTTGTTGTCCAAATAAAGCTGTTGTCCCAATAATCCGAAATGAAAAAAAAAGAAACATATCAGTTTGTTGGTGGTTAGTTAGGTACTGATTTTATCAGTACATAGTTTATTACAGAAGAATATTTTAAATTTTAATAACATTATAAATAATATTTAATAGGTACATATTATATTATTATACAATATCATATTATGTAATTTAAATATAGAACTATAATGATTTTTAATACAGAAAAAATCTACTCTGCCCTACAAAGCAAAAGTGACGTATAAGAAAAATGCGTGGTTTTTATTATTCATTTGAATATAGGTACCTTTATTATTAGTAAAACATGATATCTACCTGTATAGTTTTTTTGACGAGGAATGCAATAAAGCAATAATAAAAGAGGATTATTCGCTTGATGTGTGAATAAAAAAAATATGTTACTGCTTTGCGATATGAGCCGTAAATAATATTTTGAATTGGTTAGGATAATTCTAAGAACTCGTTCACAGTCCTAAATACTGTCTACAGAAAAAAGAACCATCATCACATTACAAATAAAAACGTACATAATAATACTCGTGGAATAAATTGATAGCACGTTTTGAGTTAAGATTTTTATTTATTCATTAAAATCATATTTTATCAGTAGGTAAGTTAGAAATAAAAAAAAGATTTCTAAAATGTGTACAATTTATTTGATATTGACGTGATTAAAAATATGTTTATTTTACCTACTTAAATTCAACTTTTGAATAAGTGACGTATAAACCAATATATTAGTTTTGAGATAAATACGTGTTTTGTACTTTTAATTTAAATATACGCCTTTATTTGTTATTATATTTGAATTAGTAAAACATAATTACCACCTTTATATATTTTTTTACGATGAATGCAATGAAATAATGATAAAAAGTATCATTCACTTATTACATGAATAATAATTACTTTTATGTTATTACTTAGTGGTATGAGTCGTACCTATACATCTTCTATTTACCTATTTACTAAGGAAAAGTTACATGCCTAGAACAAGGAAATGTTCACCGAAAACACCGTAGGTATCTATAAATAAGCTTCTAACTATAATATTAAAATAAATAAAAAGTATAGTTTATAGTTTAACATGGGTAGTTTTAACTTTTAACCTACATATTATATACATTTACGGTGTTCATAATAAGTAAATGTAAGATATGGGGTTCTTACTTAATACTACTCGTTATTTTTTGTTGTTACTTACGGCATTGCCAAAGAACAATAATTGTGTTAATAGTCTATATAATTTACGTAATGTCAAGGGTATTTTTTACAAAAAAAATTGTGTAAAATTGGTTTACCTACCAGATGCCATATAATACCTAACAATTAAAAAAAAAAAAAATGTTTTGAGTAATGGCACTTTTCCTCAGCGGGGAAACTGTATATGCCGGTCGAAAACAAAGAACACAGAGCGCAAATAATATAGAGTTCAGAGTTGTACGTCGTACAGTGTTAGGTATGTGTTGTAAGAAATAAAGATGGGGTGCTCGTGAACAAAGTCTCGTACTATTTGTTCCGGATCGTCTACGTGTGATTATCATATTATCGCTGTACCACGGTGGTAACATAATATACCGAGGCGAAACACAAATAATTAATGTAACCAAATTATGACGTTGTACCTATATTGTTTCCCATTTACAATGATTTCATGGAAATGCATTTAGACAATGCATGGAGTATTACGTAGATAATATGAAATGATATGTACCTACACGGCTACGATTTTTTAGACGTACGAAATAATAATATTGTGAAAGATGATATTTTTTTAAAACTCACGGGTAAGCTTGTGTTGAAATAATTAAAAAAAAGTGCTAAACGGATATTATGATTTAATATCACTCGTTTTGGTGTATTCGTTACGATGCACACCAGTGATAATAAGATGAATGAAATCGGTCCGTTAACAAAGAAAATATATAAATAAATAAAAACGTGCTTTATAGTTACAAAAATTTGATTTAATCCGAATTTAAATTCAACTATATAATTGTTTTGCACATAAAAAAATTCAAAAGAAAAAGATTTAAAATAATAACATTACAATGAACTGTTTAAAAAACCTTTAATAATATGGTATATAGAACCCTATCCCCTAACACGATTTGGCCATACAATTAAACTTACCTAAATCATTATATTATTTAATAAAAAGTTATTAATATTTTAATGGTCATATAATATTTTATAATTATATTTTATATTCTTATAAAAACACTACCAAAAAAAAAACATATTATTTCATATTTTTTGTCAATACGAAAATCTTTAGAAACTTTTCACGGGCCAAAAAAAAAAAAATTATATATAGTTAAACAGTATAGATACCATGATATTTTTTAGAAAAAACAAAGTCTACCAAATTCATTAAACGGATCAAGAGAGCAAGGAAATTTCTCCATAAAAAGTTAACGACAAATAAAAGAAGATGCATTTGTCGGGCAGGTAAAAAAAAAAACAATAAACAACTTCTCACCCTACTAGACAACATAATATAACTAACACGACAGTATCAAATTACTAAAAAAAAAAAATAATAATAAAAACAGAGGTATTTCTTTATCTTTATACTTTCATTTTTATTATTATAAAATGATACAATATTTCATAATACCGAACACCAAACTTGTTAAAAAATTTAATTCACATTGTGTTATATATATTACAATTTACAACGAAACATAATATTGAATATTGTTATTACTAGGTATACTAACTCATAACAACGTTAATAAAGAAATTCGGTATGACATTATAAAACTAACGTGAACTTTAAAAACTTGTATCAGCTATATCATAACTGGAATTAAAAATCGATCTTATCGTAGTTTTACAAAATATGTATCAATTCATAAAAACCTTTTTTATAATATACAACTTTTGTTCATTTCCCCATTTTCATTTAAAAAATAACACAATTTTCAAATTTTCATTAAACATATTTAATTAATAATATTCAATTCAAAAACATTGTTAAAATAAATAAGTCCAACCAAAATCCTAATACACACCATTGTATATGTATGCATTAACTACACAATACATAATACTATTAAAATATAATTGCATATGAAACTATTTTACAGACATTACCTGTTATAAAACAATTCGACATCTAATCAATAATCTAAGCCCATGACGTATTATTTTCTGAAATGTTGAATGTATCAACTATAAAATGTTATAGTGTAAATTTTAATGCACCATGGGAACACGGTGAAGATTGAACTTCCATGCAATTTGTATAATATAAAATAATTTAATACAATTACTATACAATACGTTGATACGGTTTCATGATTATGCGAAATAAACAATGTTATAGTAGTTAACTTCAATATAACCATACGTAGAATAACACATAATTATAAACATTCCACAAGAATTTACGACGATCAAACGTCCCGTTATAAAATGTAAGTGCACAAAGTTTCTACTATATACGACAACAAACATTCTACGTTCCCAAACCCATTTCCGAAAACACATGCGCTATAATATATGGACCATCATTTGGACTAAACGTTCCGTACAATCGATACACATCAAAAGTAGAAGCGATACTGTTTTTAAAACCATTTATAAGAGCTATTACAAAAAAAACCAACACAGTGTCTCATCGTTTAAACATCAACGAACGCTTTCTCGCCGGCTCACCCTACCACTTTTTACTGAGCAAACGGGCATGTTTTCTGCAGGTATTTTATCAAATTCACCAGGCAATTCCGGTTATTAGGAATTACCATATACCCAAGATAAATAGGATCGACCATTTTGTTTTACTCTTAAAACGTGTTGCTCTATTTCTTATACCTACGTTACGCTAGGGATCATCAATTAATATTTTTGAAACGCCACATAGGAATTTGAATTGTTTGCGGGCTATCAAAATTGCTGACGTCGTTGGCAGAAAACCAATGAACAGAATTGATAAATTACAACACTATAGAACGCGTATAATATTACTGATTTTTAATTTTTTTTTCTTGTCTGTGAGCTGAATGAAATTTGTCCACGGGCCACTAGTTTCAACTAAACATAACAAACTTTTTACATTTTTACGTTCCCAAACGTATTCGAAAAATACACAAACTATAGTATAGGTACGGACAATGTTCGGATTAGATAAGTATTTTTTATCTAGATAAAGATAAAGATAATGCAACTCAAATGTATCTAGATAGAGATGAAAGATAACTTAACTCATATTTATCTAGATAAAGATAAAGATATAAATATTTTTTTATCTAGATAAAAAAAAGATATACTTAATTATTTTTTAAATGGTTATACATTTTGGTATATTTTAGTTGGGCACTAGGAACATAATAACAATAATGATATAAATAAAAATAATTACATTATTTATAAACCATAAACTTTGTTTGAGAATCTGTATAAATATTTAAAAACTTAGTGTAATTTCGCGATTTTTATTAATAAAAAATGTATCTAGATGAATTTATTTAGATTAGTAAAAAAATTATCTAAAATGAACGTATAAATACCTTGTAACTATTTATCTAGATAAGAAAAAATATGAACAAATAATTATCTAGATAAATTCATCTAGATAAGTCCGAACACTGTATACGGACCATCATTTGAACTAAACGTTCTGTAAAATTGTTAGTCGATACACATCAAAATTAGATGCGATACTGTTTCTAAAAACATTTATAAGAGCTATTAAAAAAAAAATAATGACCTAGCTAAATGACAAACGTAGCACGCGAATCGATATTTTCCACTTCAAACAAAATTTATGAATTATAAATATGTATTAATAAGTAACCATTAATTGTAAATATAGGTACCTATATATAGTGGTAATTAGGTGGTTTTTTTTATATTTTATTCGTTTCTATGGTGAGAAACAACGTAAAATCGATTAGAAAATAAAAATATCTGTACCCAGCCCAAAAACAAAATTATGTTTAAAAAAAAAAAAAAAACAGTGTCTCATCGTTTAAACATCAACCAACACGTCTTCCACGCCGGCTCACGGTACCACTTTTACTGAGAGAATGAGTATGTTTTCTGTGCGTATTTTATCAAATTAGCCAGATTGTTCAGGTTATTGGGTTATTACCACACGCAAGATTCATAGTAATGCCATTTTTTTTTATTATTTGAAGAAATCTACAATCTATTCATGTTCTTAGTATAATAAGTAGGTTTGATATGTGACAAGTAAGAATGATATGAATTGTGAGATTAGGGAAGATACCCAGTGGTAACACCCTATAAGTGACAGGAATAACAATGAAGAGAGAGAGAAGAGAGAGAGAAAAAAAAAACATATATTTATAAATATAAATAGATAATCAATAAATAATTAATTTGAGGTTTGGATGTGTTACCTGATAGCGACCTCCAGCATTTTTATTGAGCTTAAGCCCGGTAACTTAGGCCATTAGCTATTTTTGTTTTTGTTTGTAGGTTTTTTTTTGTTAGTGAGGGAGGAACACATGTGTGTTTGTTTTGGCAGAATTTTTGATTTGGACACCCGTAGGTATCTGCCATTCCCGGGTGGAGGATAGCGGCATTTTTTCTCCGGACACCGAGACTTGCCCGAAGAAAAATGCCGCCCATGGCCGAGGTATCGAACCGGCGTCGGTATGCATCGCAACTGACGCCTTAGTCCGCTCGGCCACTCCGTCCCCCGTAACGACGTTTTGTATTAGTCTTAAAGTGTGTTGCTCTATTGTCTACACGTTAACAATTAATATTTTTGAAGGGTGACATTAGGATTTAGGAATCTGGAAATTGTTTGTGGACCATCAAAGTTGCTGACGTCGATAAATTCAAGAGACTTGCACTCGAACTAACCGGAACTCGTAACACCCCTAAACATTTTTAATCATACACCTCAACCTATATAATCCGAATGTTTATTATCAAAACATCTGAATTAACCGAAACCCGAAGACAATATTCTGGTTAACTCGAAATCCGAATATTTTTATATTTCACAATCTTTAGGTGATATAATATAATTTTATATGTATTTTGGGTACTTAGTTCATTTTTAGTTAGTTGTTTGTTTAACAATAACGTGAAACAGTTTTCACTGTCCACTCTTTACAAGACAGCGTCTCTGATGATAAATGATTGTGTTTAGTCCATAAATAAATAAATATCCATTATATTTCCATGTAACTATTTAATAACAAATTATGGGGTTAAAGGTGGCCGATCGCTGGACAAGACGATCAACGAACACGTCTTCCACGCCAGCTCACGCTACCACTTTTACTAAGCGAATGAGTAGGTTTTCTGAGCGTATAATATTATAAAACTCTTCCGGCTATTCAGATTATTGGGTTATTACTTATTACCATACTCGAGGCAGCATCAACTGTTTTGTATTAGTCTATTAAAAATTAATTTAGTTGATGACAGTTCATTGAATATGGAAAATCGAACCAGTTTTTAATTCCTTTCTCATAAATCTAGAAATAATAATATACCTGTGAATCCACTCTTACAAGCCATACCTCCCGGTTCCCAGGTTTCCGTAATTAAAATTTTTCTCTTGTATTTCATTTTAATAGAATATTAACACAAAATAACATTGTAAAATATGTGCGTACACAAACTATTTCAAAAGAAAATATAATGTAATTTGTGCAGACTCATGTATCGCATAATTTATATAATAATAATTAATATTATGAATAGAGGGTAGTCAGAAAGCAAAACAATAAGATAATCATTAGATTTTTAAATATTCGAAAAGGCTATAACGAAAAAGGGTTAATTTATGTTTACAATCTTAGGCTACGTTTATTATTATTTTTGGAATTAAAAAGACAGTGTACCTCTAAATCACCCAAAAGTTCTAGTGAGTTAGGTACCTGCATTGTAATTCCAATGGGACTATGTCACGATCAAGGTAAACTAATCCAGACCAGTGTCCAGAACAAAACACAGGTGAGTAATGTTTTTTTTTTTTACGTGAAATCTTAGAATACAACGAATAACGATTATTCGATTCTAAAACAATAATATGTAAAAAAACTTCATCACATTTCTGGCTGAATATAATAATATAAAAACATACACACGTAATACTCGTGAAATAATACATTTGATAGAACGTATTGAGGTTTTTATTTATCCAGTTAAATAATTTATTAGTATCAAAATTTAAAAAAAAAATTCTAAAAGTTGAAGGTAAAATAATTTATGAGTATTACTCATTGATGTGATTAAAAATATATAAACTGGGCTGCGAATTACAATGTTTTTTTCACTTATACATTCTGACTATGCTACGGACTTCGGAGTGTTACAGAATAACCTGATAAATAAAATAACTTTTATTTATCCTAATCAATATTAAAATAAAAAAAATTGGAAATATTTAAAATATCCAATTTGGTTAACTAATTCTTAGAAAAATATTGATGGTAAAAATGTTTATTTAAGTAAGGTAGTTTATTGTCTTAAAACATTTTAAAACATTATAATTGTTTTGGAGTAAATTAATTTAAAACGAAATAGGTATCTTATTTAAAAATTATGTATTTATAAATTTCTCGATAAAGTTATTTATATTATCCATATAATTTTCATTATTTTTTTCATTCGTTTAATTAGTGTTGGTTTTTTATTTTTATTTGTTACATCTTTGTGTTACAACCTGTATTATAGTGGAGCTACCTATATTATATTTTGATATTAACTATGAACAGTTTCACAATTTTAATTTATGATAATGATTAAATGTGTAATGCATAATATATATATATATATAAGACATTACAAATGTTTACGAGACAGTTTTTGGCAAATATAAAATTAATATACATTCAATTATATACAAACTGCATCCATAAATGCCATGTGACGACACTGTTAACCAATGGTTTGACCCAAAACCTTTAAAGTGTTATTGAAAATGTAATAAACTTTAACGGCTAGATATGTATAGTATTTTTCAATATTAATATTTATAGTAAAATCTTTGAATAATAATAATAAAAAAAAATGTGTTCATTTATGATTTTTATAGAATGTGATAACTAAACCGATAAACACATTTTCTTTATTCGATATAACAAAATTATAAATTTAGAAATAAATTTGAATAATAATCTAACCATTTTATTAAATAATTTATAATAATTTTAAATGTTCTATTAAAATAAAATCAATTTGGACATTGTCCATTGTTTATTCCCCGTAGTTAACCCAAGTTGATCACAATATATAAATACATATTATATTAGGTACCTATAAATAGTACCATAGCAGTATTCAGCCCAGATAATAAAAAATATATATGGTTAAGCTTAAGATAAAGATATTTTTATGCAATATTTTTACGTAATATTTTTTAAATACATATGCGGATGAAAATATGATTTTTTTGTCAGGATAAAATAAAGATAACTCTATGATACATACTTTCATTTTAGTTGCTGAGCGAAGCGACGAATGTGTTGATTTTAAAATGATGTGATGACATGTCTGATGATAATTTTTTTAGTTAATTTATTTAAAATTACTTGCGTTTATGTGGTTATCAGGACTTAAATAGAATTGTCTGGATCAACATTTTCTAGAAAACTTTTTTTTTTTTTTAATTTTGGTGGTTGGTTATATTTGTACATAACTTCATAGTAAAAATAAATAAGTAGGTAAATACTTACTTCCAGGATTTCAGAACTCAGATACAGCTTCCACTAAGTATGATGATTGTTCGACATAATATATTATACGTCAGATTCGTTTAAAAACGAAATACATGAACGATGAACGACGTTTAAGTGCGCAAACTAAGTATTATTAAGTTTTATATGAATAGACAAGAAAATTATTATTTCCTCCGGGAAATTTCTAATAAAATACAAGCAAAGAAATAACAATTCATATCATTGAACAATGGAAATACACTATAATAATATAATAATATGATATAGGTACCTGCAAGTATTTTATTATTCGTAGTTTTAACAAAAATAAAAACCCTACTCACATTCATTTTCAGGAAGTGGTGACGGGAACAGTTTGATACTTTATTCAATGACAAACCAAAAATATAAAAACTAAAAGCAATAATAAATTAATGAAATATATAGATAATTTGAAAATACCGTAAATTAATTTAACTAGATTAGACCTACTAATAATATAATAATTCATGCAGTAGATTTCAATCAGTGTTCCAATTTGTAATTTATCTCGACGAGATAAAGATACTTACATTGGTTTTTCTATCTATACATTATTCGTGCAGTTGTGTATGTTTAAAGCATTGTTATGATGTCTGGTTAGAATAATTATGATTGATGCAATAATGGCATTAGCATTAGTGAGATTATATTATAACAGAGTAAGATAACTTTTATTCAATATCTTGTGATAAAACCGTTTATATTGTGATTTACAATATACAACTATGAAACTATTAGTTCTAATTACAACCCAACATTAAAATCACAATGTTTGGTTCATCATCAATATCATTTATAATTATTATCGGAGGCAGTTATAACATCAAAACAAATACATACAATTTTTTAAAGGTAAAAAAATAATTAATTATGATATATTTCATTCTAAAATCTATTATATTATCTAGGAATTAAGTTGCATCCTCCGTGCGCATAGGCGCAAATAGCGTTTGAGATTTGATGGGGCTAAAGCCTTACTTTGATAGTATTGAATAAGCTTAAAACAAAATGTAGGAAATGTTTGAGTGGGCTATGGAAATTTTTGGGGAGCTTAGTCCCTAAAGCCCCTACTCCTATTTACGCCTATGTCCGTGCACCAATGTGTGTTGTTTAGGTACCTATTTATAATTTTTAACTTATACATACATCTATTTTGTTCTGTCTTTCATACCTATAATTAATGTATCACGGAGGTTTACTTTAAGTATATAAATATGTAAGTACCATTTGTAAAACCAAATATTGAATCTTAAAAATCGTTTTTAAGCCCTTATATAGACGTTTAAATAAATAATAAAAAAAAATAACCAAAAACGTAGTCACGTGGCCACTCGGCCAGTTTCAAAACGAGAACACGTTATTTTTCACGTCTCTAGTTTGGTAGTTTTTGTTTGTATTACGTAATAAAGTCTTTATTATTGATTAAAATAGAAAAGCAATTATATACATTATTGCGTTGCTGAAATTCGGAAGAATTTCATCTTCGGTCCTTTACATATGAAGTGTAGTTAAAAAACAGGTGTGATTTGTTATTGAATTTTGAAGCTTATTCAAACGATACTATTTAAAATCCTTCATAATAACATTTAATACCTAAGAAAAAATAATAAAATAAATGAGGCCAACTAGCTAGTAGCTAAACTTACCTTATAATAATATATTCTCTTTAGGGTTTTCCTTCATTTTAATACATATAACAGCTAACAAGTGTCTCATTGTCATAGCTAATAACTTTATGTTTTAAAATGTTTTTATAATATATTATTCAATAAAATAAAAAACATTGTTTAAAAATAAAAATACACATACGCTATACGCACTCAAAATTCAAAACTTTTTACCAGTTGAAATGTTTGAAAGCTAAAAAAATAAAAGCTCGTGTACTGTTTACTTTTTTGCAGAGTTCAATTTTTTTCTCTGTAAAAAAAGCAAGTTATTTCTTTTTACAATATATTGTCATAAACTTCAAACTAAAATAAAACGAGATAGAATCTCGCAGAGATGTTTAATTTATATTAATAATTGTAAAAGACTACTAAAAACATTTGAGTAAATTGAGAAAAAATCATAATGTCAGCACATTGCACATTGTAAGTTAAAAACATTATTCATTACATTTCTTTATTTTTTTTTTCGTAAAGTAAGAGCGGACAATATTATACATTATCGTTATCTGTAACTCCTAACAGTACCTACACAATTGTGTGTACTTACTTAAAAGTTAACTCAATCGACAATTTTACTTATATAAATTTAATTTTAATATTTAAATTTGTAATTATACTTATTTATTTACGTAATTGAGGGATCATTTTATTCAAAAGGCAAAAATTCTGACACATGATAACATTTTCAAAACAATTTGATTTTACAGACATTTTCAGTTCCCAATTTTTTTTTAGTTTTTTTTCTATAAATGTCAATTAAATTTTACTAAATGGGACAAAAAGCTTGAAAATGTAATACAAGACTTCTAATATATTGTTACAATTACAGTTAAAAAATATTAAAAATATAGAGTCACAATTTTTTTAGGAGCATTTAAAATTCAAATTTTGAAAAAATCAATATAAATATCATGAAAATGAGCAAATTATTTGAGTTAGAAATTCATAAATTATGAGCATTTTAAGTTTGAATTTTAACAAAATGTATCAAATGATTAAAAATGATTGTGTAGTTAAAAAATTATAAAATATTTAACTTTTATAGCTAAGGATTGAAAATTTAAAACAAGGTTCAACGTAAATAGGTAAATTAATTACTTTATTCACAATAATATCATCAAATATACTTAGTAATGTATCATAGGCTAACTTACCGTCTTCAGTTTACGAATGATGATTACAAGTGATAATACATTTTTATGTAAATATTAATTTAAATTGTACACTTTTAATTAAGGTTATTAAATTATTAATTTACTATTTACCTATTTGCAATTTACCTGATAATTGATTTTTGAGCTTGATTAGTAATGAAAAATAATTTTTTAAATATACATTTTAAAAGTACAATATAAATATAAAGATAATTACATAAACAAAGAGCATTGTTAAACACGAATACGTGTTTATACATAATATAGTTAGGAATCATTATAAGAATAAGGTGCGATGTCAAAACCTAAATTAATTTTTTTTGTGATCGAGAGCCAAAAATGTAAATAAAAGAAAAAGATACACATAATGAGAAAAAAAACAAAACTTCAATCAATAAGATTCTTTCACAGCGATTAAAACCACATTTTTTCTAACAAGAAGTAATTGGTTTTCTTTAACTAAGTATAGCTGAGAAGCAGACAATAACTCCAACTGCGCCTGTTAAATATAAAAGCATTTTTCAAAGATTATTATAATGAGCTTGAAGTGTTTTAAAATGTTAAGAATTTAAATTTCAAAGTTCATAATTTATAAAAATAGAAAGAGGGAAAGTAAGTAATCAGTCTGTTACACAGTATACAGGTATCGAGTGTAACTCGTCATTTAATTCCACGGTAATCTATCTGAATTGAATTCAACGATAAAACATTACATTTGAAAAACGACGATTTTGAAGGAAAACTGTCTATACAACTAAGAATAATATTTATTTGTTAAAATATTTTTTATGACACATTTCTATTGCTATTAAAATAAGACATTTTAAATTTGGGATATTTTTTTTTTCGATTAACGTGTGAAACAATTTTATAATTATACATTTCTAGCAGAAAAAACTTTTTTTTAATATAAATCATTTCTTTGTGGACTTCTTGGAAGTGCCGATCTCAGTCCACTTAGATTAATTATATTTGTTATTCTGAATCGTCGTCTATTTGTGGACGACATTAAGATTTATCTGAAAATTTATGTTCCACATAATTGTATTACTGTTCAATCTGATTTTGATATTTCCACAACCTGGGGAGTATAATATAATTCACAACCAGTGGTGATAAAACGGGAGGGATGAGGAGTATATACCCCATGGTGATTTTTTTTAATATTTATGATAATATAAATTATACTTTTCATCATCAAATATTGCATGTTAAAAAATCATGATGTTTTGTTCAGTAGAAGGGATGGTAATTTAGCAATAACACTATGGGGAAATATAGTGCGATTTCTTGCACTTTGTTGAATCGTTTATATTATGTCTTTATACAATTAATCGTATTTGAATAGTTTGTACCTACCTACATAATAATTAAAACTCTACCACGCTCCGAACATAGATCAATGTAATGACAGTTTTAATTTTTAGAAATGTATTTTAGGAGATATTCAATTGTTATGTATATATATTATTGTTATTTAGTACTAACATTTAAATAAATTACTAATACATACCTACACATGGATGATTCATATTATATCTCATTGATGTTAAGTCGTATGGGAAAGATAATCTAATAATAGTGATTGCACCAAAATAAAATTATAACTACCGAAATAAAATCGTTTAATACCCATCAAGTGAAATTCGATTAATTTCCTAACCGTCATTAATATTCCAATCCCTTTATACTCGAAACGACAAATCCAATAGATTATGACAACAACCACGCATTTCCCGTTAAAACTGTAATTATATCACAAAATATAATATATACGATATACATAGGTTTTGCAAATTAAAACACGATGTTGATATTGTAATATTTATTAATATTACTAGTTCAAAATGTTAAATTTAATAAAATATTTTTAAAAAAGTACCTAATAATAATAAATAAATTACATCTATCAAAAATATTTGATCTTAATAAATGGTGATTTGTATTCTAAAGTCCTAATTACCCACTGAAAATGTAGTATAACCTTTATAACACGCTTTAAGTTTATGAACTTTCTAAAATAAAAATATATATATATATAAAATATTATGATAACACTAATTATAGCAATTAATAAAAATAATTTAAAAACAATAATTAGAATTATCATCCGGTACAATATAATCATTGTCATAATATTTTTAAATATGATTTTAAAAGCAAATTAGGTAATAAAAATCTTTGGTGCGGCTACACAATTATCAAATTATAAAATATTTACCTACTTTATAATAGTTTTATACAAATCATGTACAATGTAATAATGTGTCAATAGTTTGTTCAAAATGCATTAAGAAATGTTATTCTGTACACAATTTTACAGCTAGAGCTTTGCGAAAATTATAACAAACAGCATGATAAATTACTAAAAATTACCATTGTTAACTTAATAATTTCTAGCTACTATACATTAAAGTATAATTTATTTATACGACTAAACAGTGTTCAAAGTGAAAAAAATATTAAAGCGTTAGTGTGAAGAACCAAAATCAACCATAAACAATAAACAAATCTTCATTACATTTTATATGAAATGAGAAAATATTTTTGATACCGCAAAAATGCAAAGTAGCAAAGTACTAAGTTACTCTGCAAATTACTCTTAATTAGTGTGGCAATTTTCGAAAAAAATATTTTTCAAAATATATAAATCTTATTTAAATTATTGTATTAAATTATGATCGCTAAATAACTATTGATTAATGTATTTAAATGAGTTTTATATCCCACTCGTATAACTCGTATAAGACATATAAGGTTATGCCGATATTAAAACCATTACAATATAATATTGTCTTTAAATATTCTTATGTAGGTAATATGTTTTTCTAGCAAAAATGTTCAGCTGAAAAATTAATTTATCTGCAAATGGTTCGTAAATTAACTTATTAATACTGATGTAAGTGAAGAATATGAAATTTTTAGTTTTTAACTTTATACTACCAACTTTATACTTCCTATCTAATGATATTTTCTTATATATTCTATATTATTTATCATCATGTACATTTGGGCAGATATACACTTGTACACAGTATTCTATAATATAAATATAAAATACAATTAAATATAATAAAATAGTTAACTAAATAGAAGATATATTTTATATTATATGATAAAATGGAAGAAATGTATTTGAATTTTTAATTTTAGCAGTAATTAAATTTTTAGTCGATTTAAAAATAAATATTTTTTAATGGTTTTTATCTTAAAAATAATTTTACGTTTATAAATGTTCAGCAATTAAATTACTATACTTAGTGATTTATATTTAATGTTACAATTAATTAATTTAGGATATTTAGGATTATTTGTCAACGGATTTGGATATAATTTTAAAGTTTGAAACTACATGTTTCATAATACTTGTGACGTAGATTTAAATTTTAAATTTCTTAATATGCCATAAGAAAGATTTTGAATTTTATATTGAAACATTAATTTTATAAATGAATCACAATATTGGGAAAGTTCCTTTTTAAAAGAATCTCGTCCCTTTCCCCATTAATTTATTTATACAAGAAATCGTTCCAGATCATTGTTACTTATTCAAAGAAAGAACTCGCTCTAAATCCAGTTCCTCTACGAACTCGTTACGATTTTCATTCCTTTTTTAATAAATTTTTTTAAAAAATGCTGATTTTATAATAAAATCTTTTTATTTATAATGTTAGGTTAGAACAACGATCAATTAATCAAACTTAAAACAACTAAAAATACATTCTTACTTATTAAGGTGTAGGAAAAAAAGAATGGTATATTACAATTTAAAACATGTAATCAAAATTTAAAGAAACTGTGATTTTTTTTCACGTTCCTCAAAAAAAGAATTCGTTAATTTCCTTTTTCTTTATTTTTATAGGAAGCTGTTCCAAACTTTGGATTACAAAAATAATTCATTCCAGAAACAGTTCCTATCGGAACGTGTTTCTTCTCAACAATATAATGAAATTAAAATGAAATTGATTTTATATGAAATTGTAAATTTTAAATTAAAAAGTTATAAAGATTTAACTGTATTATAGGCGGTGATAAACAATACACCTATATTCCTACACATTTATGTAGTGACAATGACGTGTTCATCGATATTGTTATAACTTATATCATATCACTATGCATAGTATAAACGTGATAAATATTGGGCACTTCGAAACTACCTAAGTCAAAACCCCAACTAGTAAGTAAAATATCAACGGTGGATAATATTATATTATTATGTGTCCACCTGGATATTATATTATATTAAATAATGAGCATAGTGGAAAATGTATTAAATAGTAACGAAAAGTTGATCTCTATGTTGTTGATACTGTCTCCAAAATTATGAGGTGATGAAAATTTGTTATTTCAGTAAAAATGGGACTTAGAAGTTTTAACGGGACCTACCTACCTAATATGTTGTTTCGTGCATTCTTTTTTTTTATTATTATAAGGAAAACTCTGAGAAGACCAGTAGAGGAGTTTAATAAGTTTTTCGAATACGAGACCCACTTTCCTTAACCACGATGACCGGAGTAATTTACTAGCAAACAAAAGCTCTTTACCGGAACCAATAAAAGCGACGTGCAAACGTAAACGATATTTTGAGAAGTTATTTCCTGTTTTCGAATTCACTGTCCGTTCATTTTTTTTTCCAACCCACAACTAAGATTCCATTTTCACAATTTATCTGGCACATATAATATTATATATTGTATATAATAATATCATACATACAAAAATGTTGCACTTTAATAAATTAAAACGCTTAAAATTTTTATATAATATAATATTTTCAGTATTAATAAAAACAAAATGTAATATTTTATTTTTATAAAGCAGACCACGTTGAACTTTTCACATGCCGTATTTAAATAAGCATATTATTATTTATAATGTACGTGTTATAAATTGGTAGAATCAACAATTTGTATTATAAATATAAAAGTTTATCCTGCGGTAATTTAAACAAAATATATTATTTTAATTTTTGGTTGAGTCTTCGACGACTGAGATCATTAGCCTGTGGAACTGTGAGGGAGGGTACTGTATGTTTTTAACACGTATGTGTTTGTTTTAGCAGAATTTTTAAGTGGGCACCTGTAGATATCTGCCAGGCCCGAATGGGTAATGGTGGCTTCTCTCTCTGGACACCATGAGCCGTGACTGGCTGAAGAAAAATTCCGCGCGTGGCCAAGTTCGAACCGGCGCCTTAGTCCGCTCGGCCACTCTGCCCTCAAAATATATTTTTATATCTATATTATTAGCTAAAAATATATTAACAATATTCCAATTTTTTCTTCGTTTTATTATTATTATTATTCGTCTTAAGTAATTTTGATAAAATATGTAATATTTTGATACATATTTTTAAAAAAACCGCTAGTTGAAATAGTTAGATATTATTTATTAAACTATAGTTATAGTATAGTTATAGTTATAGTTATAGCGTATACGCTCCTCAAGAACCGGAAAGATACAGTAAGTCTATTATGCTTTTAGCATTTTTAGAAAAAAGTGTATAGTTATGTCACAATATGAATAGTTTAGTGATATCAAAGACTATATACTTACAAAAAATATCATTATTGCAACAGTTAACAGTCGATATTTCTGGTGTGATATCTTATAGCTGTATCACTCCAAACGTTACTATAAATCTCTAAAGTCTCTACTAGACCAGTATCTTTATAACTTATATTTATAATCGCATATACAATGATAATACAAATTATACCAATCGATCATAGCGTAAAATATAATTTTAATATAATATAATTTATAACACAACTATCATAGTTCATAATATAATATGAATATATTATGTACTTGATGCCCAGTGATCATAATAATATTTTCTTTAGTAAAAACCACACTTGGTTCTAATACTTACCTAATTAAAAATAAATTATATATTAACTAATCTTTCAATAATAAGAAATAACTTTAATACTTAAATCTATTTTAATATAATATTTTGATTAAACTTTTAATCCTTTTCTTTTTATCAATTTTTATGAAATATAATACAGTTGAAAACATAAAATAACAGATGTATAAGAATATAATTATAATAATACAATAGTACATAATATATAAAAACAAAAATACAGCCTGTTCAGTGAGTTTCATTGAGTAGGTACGAGATTTCAGCGCAGGCGAAGGTTTTTGCCGTATGGAGTAGTATTACTTGGGTTAGAGTTGCAAATAGAGAGGTCGCAGGTAATGTAAGAAGAAACTCTAAAAGAGACTCTAGTAAGAAGATCTAGAGCATCAAGAGACCCATTTAAAACAGAATTAACAAACTGTTGGTCAGCTTAAATGTGTCGTAAGGAGAAAGTTTGATAATTTGTTGGACTTGAACGGAAACGTGCATAGTTTTAGATGTGGGTAGCCGGTATATTGAGAATATTAGAATTATATCTATTTACTAATCTATTTTTAACACGTTCAAGGTAAAATTTTGCAAGAAAATGGTGGCATACACCATATCCTAGAAGAGGTACAACAAGTTTAAAGTACAAACATGGAGACAGACAGTTGACTGAATTAAAATGATTGGTTTTACATATTTTAATGATACCTAGGATTTTCTGTGTATTATTTACGCTGATTTTAATGTGGTTTTCAAAAGACAAAAAGGATGAGTAGTAGAAATTCAATATTTTCAACGAAAAACCCGCTGGTGTTGAAAATTATTCAGGAAATGAAAGTGAACTAAAGGGGTCAATAAGATATTATGAAGGAAGAAATTACTTTACACTTATTCTAGTCGAGGGTTAAGTCGATGACTCAATAACTGAACATATCTAATTAATCTCGTATATTTTGCTATCAACTAAAGAATACATTTTATTCAAAATTGTTATAAATTGTTTTTTTTTAAGTGCATTTAATCTTAAACGTTTAAATTTGAAAAATTTGATATAATTGAATATAAATTGTATGTTCTTACGAGTTACGAATATAAAACCACATTATTTGTTATATGTAGGCTCCCAATAATATTATAAACAATCCCATCTAAATAACTATATTCAAAGTATACAATATCGATACATCGGAAGATTTCCTTTAAGATTGTAAAATAAAACAATAGATTTCATGAGACAAGTATTTTTCAGTACGGAAACTCAGTACTTACTCATTTGCTGATAACGAAATAAACCATACTAGTGATCAAAAAATTGATAGATAAAATACAAAAAAAAAACCCAAAATGCAAAATTATGAAAAGTTTTATTATTTATAAAGGGTAAGTTTGGTTCACAACTGAAAAATAATATTATAGACTTTAAGAAATATTCTTAAGAAAAAAGAAATTTGAAAATTAAGGCACTTCCCTCCAAGATACTTTTTCTGTTTTTGAAAAATTAAATGTTTAAAAAACAATATATTAATATTTATTGGATCCAAACAGGCGGTAAAATTGTTTAATTCTTGAAAAGGCGTCTTTTGAAATCATAATTTTCAAGATTGTGAAATATACTTATTAATATACCTACAGACGTGTGTTTATATTGCTTGGAATTAACTGTCACACAACAAAAACACCGTTTAAATATTTGTTAAAAACCTCAAAGGACTGACACAATAGATTCCAAATTATAATATATATATATATTTTTTTACAACGATTTGTTTTAAAATTTTATTGATGCATAAACACAAGTTAAATTGTAATTAATGGTTTGATGCTGCAAATGTATACACAATTATTTTCTAATGCAGACTGGTAATAATAACATTCAAGTTACATTCAATTTGTTTATTTATGGATAGTTAATTTTATTAACATTGTGATTTGTTTATAATGTTATTTACCATTTTTTAATTAAAGTTTGAAATTACGTTTGACGAATCTCCGGTAATCCTATATAATGATAAATGTTAAAATGAGTAGTTCGTTAAATCCAATCAAAATAATATATAGTATTCCTTGTACAGCAATTGACAAATATTGTAATTAAACTCAAATCAATAGGTTAACTATCAAAATGTCTTGGATTATATTTCAAGTGAGGTTTTTTGAAAATACATAATGTTGTACATTACAATATCTAATAATTCATTTATTTTTTACTTCCATTTTTATATTGTATAAATATTAAGGTGTGTACATTTTTTTAAAAATATTTTAAATTCTGTGAACTAAATTTGCAACAGAATAGTTTTTAGTAATCTCAACAATTCATAATATTATGTCATTCTTATGTCAAATAATATTAATTTGAACAAATAATAATTATTGTAGGTACCTATATGGAAATACAACGTATTCAGTAAATTAACGACATCAAGGAATGAGAATGACTTAACATTAAATTCTTAAACAACTATTTCAAACATTGAAATTAGTATGTACGTACTACGAATAATGTCGTTGTTTCTAACTATTTAAGAGAAAATCATGAATAAGTTGAATTACTTACAACTAATTATTTTTCATGTAACTTACAACTAAAAAACAAAATTAATGGAATTTTATACTTTTGTTATGGTTTTTTATAGTATAAAAATTATAAATATCATTATTCAGATCTTGCAAACCAAAAATAAACATTCAAAATAAATTAGAATCCATTATTGTAAACATTTAGATTTTTTAAATAAAACAAATATATATATCCAACCATAACAATGAAACAAAAAAGCTTTTATTTTACAATAAATTCAGAATAAAAATAAAAAGCCTTTAACATACGTATAAATAACTTGGCATTCATGAAAAACTTTGAACTTAAGAGGCTTACAAATTATCATCAATGCTATCATAATAATAATAAGTATTATACCAAATAAACTCAGTTGTGGCCCAATATGCGGCCAAGCTGATTATTATAGCCATGGTCTATGTTATATGAGTATTACTAATTATATTAACCGTGATAATTCTATTTTATGTAATAAATAATATGATACAAGATATTCCCATAAGGTTGGAGATAATAAAATATTGATTGTCGGGAACAGATATTTAAAAAAATTAGAAACACAATTGGTACCTATACCATATACCAATAATACGGTATTGTATAGTAAACAAAGTACAAACGTGACCAAAAACGTGACTTTGCTAGCAATAATTCAACTAGTCGAAGAAGGTGGTACAACTGTCTACACTCTACAGTGACGAAAAAAAAGATCCTACCATGGTTAAAATATACTTGTGTACACCAGATAGTGGACCGTTAACAACGTTTTTTTAACCCATACAGAGTTGCACAAAAGACACAATCAATGTTGTCTGGTGTGTTTCTAAAAAAAAAAATTAAGATTTGAACCAATGAGGATTTTCTTTTTTCACATAGTCTGCTTTAAGATAAACGATAGGGTGATTGTAAAACGGAAGATCAAATTTTGACTGTAGGTCCATTACTGGACGTTCAATTTAAAGTAAATAATAAATCACAACTTTTGAATTAAACATAGTATTATCGTTGTGGTTTTGAGTATAAAAAGGTGGGCAAGTGGATGTCGCTCTGCTGTACAGTAGGTTACAAGTGGGTCACTGTATAATGGATGGTATTAAATTTGAATTCAATGATATAATATCATAGTATAAGAAAAACGATTCTGAGCGGAGACGGTATGTCAGTCTAGGTATACAACATATTATATACCTATCTATGGTATTAAAAAATAAAATTACCTTTAATAGGTACCTATAATAAATTCCAAATTAATCATATATCAATATCCATTAGGTACTTATAACGCGTTATACATCAACGACAAACCGTGATACTATCAAAGATATATAATAGTATACTTTAGAAGTTTCAAGTACCCACAAATAATATTATAATATTATACAATCACAACAAAATAACTAAAGTAGTAATTCTAGGTTTTTTAAAAGGTATGTAATTTCGTCCAAATTTGAATTTAAATTAACTATACAAATAAACAGTTAATGAATTTTTTCGATTTTTTGGTAAGAAAATTAACTACTTACGTGGAATTTTATTTTAAATTTTGAATCCTTGGATATAAAAGTTGAACATTTTGTACATTTTTAACTACAAAATAATTATATAATTTCAAATTTGATAAATTTTGTCAAAATTCAATCTTTAAATGCTTATAAAAAAAATTGTGCCTATGGTTATTTAACATTTTTCAACTGCTATTGTAACAATATATCAGGAGCCTTGTTTTCCATTTTTATATTTTTTGGCCCAACAGATAAAACTTTATTGATAGAAAAAAAAAGTAAAAAAATTGAAATATGAAATTGTCCGTTAACTGCTCAAAACAAGTTAGAATATTTTAAAAATTATATCAAGTAAAAGAATTGATAAAATAAACATTCAGTGAAATTTTTATGTATCTACAGTTATTCGTTTTTGAATTACAACAAATAAATTGTATACTATTATTATTGTAATTGTATACTTGATATAAAAAAATTAGAGCTAACCTTCACGACAGTCGTGAGTTGTAATGTATTGGATTGTAGTAAGTGGATGTTTTTTTTTTAAAAACATGGTGTTACCTATTTGATTTAACGTCTTTAAAATATACATTAAACGTCATTAAATCAGACATTATTAGTAGTGGGCTGATGAGAACTAATTCTCCACTATCAATAATAAACAAATGTACCTATTTATATAAGTATTATAATTTTATAGCAAACACTAATAATATGACCGTTGAGATTTTTTGAATATTATATCGAAATCAAGTTCCTTACTAGACTTCATTCCAATATTCCATACTGTAATCTGAATATACGAATGAATATAAATATCCAGTGATTGATTTTAATAATAAAATAGTTCAAATCGATTTCAGTATTATAAAATATATGTTTAGAGATTCATATTTGAATATATTGGAAATACAAAAGTTGTACAATTACTATTATATTGACTAATATAATTCGAAATGTATTATAAAATTGTTTTTAACTAAAATATATACAGTTTTCGTATACCGTGTACTTACCTATACAATTTGTAATTTCTATACTTTTTTCTTATTACATTTTCTCAGAAATGTGTTTAATCATTTACGTATACGTCTCACTAAAATATTATTAATGCACTTTTAATACAAAATAAAAATAAGAATAGAACCATCGAGAAATTATTTTTCATTGTCATGGAATATCAATTAAAAGTAATGATTCATACATTTTTTTTACGATGTATTCAACTTGCTAAAATTCAAATTATTATCTAGGAAAAAAAATACATTAAATACGTAATATTATAATTGTTAAAAAGGTAACTATAGAAATTAGGTCGGACGTGTTAATGGAAAATGCTTGTTAACCCTATACTAACACTTTATTGTTTGAAGAGAACGGAAGGAATATAATGTTTTCCGGTTGACAACGTGCCATAGAATATCTGCAGTATCGATATGATCCTAAATTCTTGTATTAAACTAGAGTGTGTGTGTGTGTGTGTGTGTGTGTGTTGTTAGACATTTAAATTTGTAATAAGTGGGACAAACCGTGTTTCTATATAGAATTGGGATTTTTTTTTATATATTTGTATATAATTATTATTTATCTATTCGTATACTATATCCAATAATGGTGTTGGTTAGTTAATTGTTTAATAGACACCCTAGTTTAATGCCATTAGTATATGAAATATACGTTTATACTGATTACTATTGAACCTACTATACATTTATTTATTTATATTATTGATTATATTTTATGATAATTTGATTTTTACAATTAAAATATTTTCAGTAAACAATCTATCAACACCATAATTAATGAATTATAATTACTCAACGATAAAACGTATATGGAACTTGAGTTATCAAAATAAATTAATACAAAATTAAATTTATACATAATATTATTCATTGGAACGTATGTATTGAACTATGTATTATCACATATTATTATTATTATATTATTAGAATAATCAATTTGACGTGTAAAAACAATCGAAATATACATATTATACATATAAATACGTTAAGTACGCCTGGGGGCTGAGGCACTGCAGTGATAGGACTTAGCCGCCGACGGCAACCGTAAGTAACAGTGTAAGTAGCTTCTCAGTTTTCCAGTCCTTATCAACACAAATTGCGGCCGTTGTATTATTTTCCCACAGTCGATCTATGCATGTATAATATATTATATGTAGGTATATATTATTATATATAAGCACAAAATTTTACCAGCTTTTGCGCTCAATAATTATTATCATTTCCATAATTTATACGAAATCGTCTGTAATACAACGCATAGGTACCTAATCTTTATGCAAATTTTCAAAATCTGACCAACCATTCCAGTCATAGGTAGTAATAATAGGTAATAATATTATTAAAGTATAATTTATGTTACATAATATTGTATAATTCACTAAAACCCGGTAGTCAACAGAAGTATTGTACATTATCATCATTAATCCATAAATGTCACCACGTTTCTTCCTTCATGATTAAATATACCAAATTTTTAGATTTTTTATGACTTTTAAACTACGCTCGTATTGTAAACCTACTTAAAAGTAATTTTTTTCGTTTTTATTGAATATGTATATAGCTAAACACAATTTAGTAATATTCATAAAAAATCATAAGAATATGATGTAAATATCAACCATATTAAAGTTGTATAATATTAATTTACCATGATAATATATACTATTACGTAGCTTTAGTAGCTGCTCATATATTTTTATACAATGTTTAGACTTTATTCGTCATATTATTATTTAATAATTAATGATCATATATTATGCATAATTTTTTAATTTTTTTCATTCATGACCCCACAGCAACTTAGGCCATTGGGTGGTTTTTAACTTTAGGAGAGGGTACTGTAGGTTTTAAACATAATTATGTGTTTTTAGTTTGGCAGAATTTACAAGTAGGCATCCATAGGTCTTTACAATGCCCAGGTGGAGGGTGGTGGTCTCTCTCTCCAGACACCGTGACTGCCCGAAGAGAAGTGCCACCCGTGGCCGGGGTTTGAACCGGCGATAGTGCGCGTCGCAACCGACGCCTTAGTCCGCTCGGCTATTCCACCCCCTTACGAATATTTGTATTATTGTTTGTACACACATTAATGCATCATATTATTATGCCCATACGATAAAAACGTTAAAAAATATTAATTATATTAATTATTAAATAATAAAAAGTACCTATAGTGTGTTCACTCATGAGTACCCAGATTGTAATTATTAAAATTAAAAATTATAATGTATTTTTTCATACTTTTTACAAATGTATTAGGTAGTTATACATTTTGAAAAATGTAAAATCGTAAGTGTAAAACAATTGAAACAATAGAAACAATATAAAGGATATACTTTGTATTCAAATTTTAATTCAACTGATAATCCCCTTGTTACAAAATATAAATGTAGCTCTTTAAAATCAGTAGGTATGTCAAAAAGCCTTAAAAATGGTTTACAGTTAAAAATAATATTTAGACACTAAATTTTAGTATCTTACAAATGTATTTAGCACAAATAAATTAGGAATAAAAATACCATTGAGTACATAAATATTAAGTTACGTCGAATTTTTAATGCTCTTACATAATAATTACATAATAATAATAGTATCCCTTGAGAGTTGAGATCACTGATCAGAGAGGCATATCTCGGTGTTGCATATTTCCTGACACAAACACAAATACGTGGAATACATAATTATAATAAATTCCTACATTTACAAGGTAGTTTAATTTTAAATTCGTTACGAATATCATTAATACATGGCTGGAGTTAACTTTGAACACGCAAAATGGCAGTCAGTATGTTAATAGGGAACCGTGAACCGTATATTGTCTATTAACTGTTAGTAATTTTGTACTCCTAAATTTATGCTTTAATAATTAATTATTTATATCTTAGAAATCGTTTATAATTACATTCAAAATATCAGGAATTATGACATATCATAATTCCTGATAATAGTAACCAACGTCCAACATATAAATTATAAATACGAAAAACCGCAGTGTTTTATAATATTATGTAGGTATGTCGTGTAGGCATACTCGCGATGTGCCTCCCAAATCTAGGTAGGTAAAAATGTTTCACTCAAATTGTCTCCGGGTGTGTTCGGACGGTCTACTCGAGTTGTCTCCCAGAGCATATCTAAGTTTTAATTAATTTATCGATAGTTGTACGTGTACTATTGCTTATTATATCGATTCCACTAATGTTCAAAAATTGTGTTGGTCTATTAGTTAAAATATATTTTATAATAATTTAATTACTTAAATATTATATTAATCATGTAATCATTCTATGTTGACATATTTGATTACTCAATATATTTAATTCATTTTTTTTTCCTATTATTTAAGGCTGAACTCGAATCCTTCTGAAATAACTATCATGTATGCGTTCATAATTATTTTTAATTTAAAAAAAATCAATGTTTTTGATTTTGACTAGAAATCGATTAATTATATCCATTGGAGGCAATTCCAATATAATAATAGGGTAATCAGATACTTCAAATAAAAGGAGATTCAAATATATGATATTTTTGAAATCGGGAGCCAATTCGAGTACTTACCTAACCTTTCATTAAAAAAAAATTGACCAGAGGCAATTCGTGTATGTGCGTTTAACTATTTAAGCGACAAAATGGTTCTGACCTCATCTGCATTATAATCTGGTCATCGGTAATCTGTGTACCTATCCTAATTTTGATCGTACCTTTTCTAGCCAATCTCATGCTACATAAGTATTGGCCGACTGATTTTAAACTGACTGCCAAAGTCCAAGAATACAATATTATGACTTGATCTAAGTCTTTGAATCGAAAGAGCCAAACGATTAAAATTGTGTTCTGCTTACTGACCAAGGTTTCAGTTGATTTATTGTATTTTTTCTGAAGAATCCGCCTATCTATCAGACTATCACAATTATCTACATTTAATTATTTTATTCAATGTACGGGTGACCTGCGTTTCCCATAGTCATTAAAGATAAAAACGTCATTTCCCGAACGGTCATTATAAGAACGTCATAATAATCTATATAAATTGACGTATTAAGTTACATAGGATTTTTGCTGGAATGTTCAATTTTAGGTCATTAAACCAGGTTTTTTCACTAAAACTGGTATGATTATAAACGATTACTGCCGTTTGAAATATGTTCTATAATAAATCATGAATAAACTACAACCATTCTAGCACTCAACATCACATCACATATTAAATAATAATTAATAATTGTTATAAACAAAACGTTCATTAAGAAGTATCAACAGACAACAGTTGTTATAATATTATTAATATTATTCCTATAACTTTATCATATTTTGTAAAATGTAAAGAAAATCACAACTAAATTCTTATTTATGTCAAATATGAATTTTTTGTTTTGTACCGATCTATTAATAACACTATCTACCTGATATTTGGATTTCAGACGATATATAAATATATAATATTTAGGGTTTTAAAATTTTATGAAATTTATTTTCTTGAAATATTTCATTTCCGTGAAAAATAAAACATAAAAAGTTTACATTCGTCAACTTCCAAAATTTTTAAAAGTTGGTTTATTATATGAAACAGAAAATATTTAACATATTTACATATAAATATATAATTTATAAGTTGCTTGACAAATCTACAATATAACAAATTTAAACATTGCCTTTTAACTCTTCAGTTATAAACTCATAAACCAACTTATCATCATAACATGTTGTTGAGAGCCACGGCATATTATATTCACTACAATGTATAGACATAAACCACTCTTAATGTATTAATGTGAGTCGTGACCTTTTACAATTATACAAAATATGATCTAAGTATTAAATAAAAGAGTTAAGAGTATCTTCACATCACTAATTCGCATATGCCTACGACTTTTATACACTTTATAATTACTAAATATACACTATTATTTAATTCACTGTTAGAATTGACTTCAACTTTACTTCAAACCATTAACTTTTGGATCGCTGACGGTCCGAATACAACAATATTTTGAAAATCATAAACTTAAAAAATATTTTTACTCTCAAAATAATGCCAGAAATATTTTTCATAACTACATTTAGAATATACAAATATGAAATAATAAATCAATAAAAATAATATGTTTTTATTTATTTCTAAGTGTGTAATCAATATATTATTTCTAATCATCTATAACCGTACACGTTCAAAATAAGAAAAAATATTTTTCGTAATTTCATTGAAATATTTCAAGAAGAGTGAAATTTTCAATTTTTAATTTTTAAATATTTCAATTTGAATATTGCAAGTGAAATATTTCAAATTCAGAACCCTAATAATATTATAGGTTTGTTAATATTAAATTTGTTTATCACTTTGTGGGAAAGGAAATTGAAATGTTTCATTTCTAGTTTAGAACAGAAAACACTATGATTTTATTCATATTTTAAAATCCACACAATTCAAGAATTATTATACATGCTTTCAATGGATTAATTCCATCTGTTAAACATGAAATTAAGACTATTTACATTTCAGACAGCCAAAAGTTGTGTCCTCAGTTCTCAGTATCCACCAAAATAAAATTTATTGTTATAGTGAAAATGCATCATACATTAGTTTGGAACAACAATGTCGAGATCATATCAAATTGTTGGCAATCCGATAATTATATTTCAAAAAAGTTCTTGTTTACTACGTTGTTTTTATTTTATACAATTATTAGATGAAAATAACAAGCACTTATTCTCTAAAATTAATATTTTAGTTACAGTTTAAATCATTTTTACTTTTACGTTCCGTCTACTAACGAGTACATTCTGTTATTTAAAAACATTTGTTATTAATAGCCATTTATCGTGGCAATTGATTTTATTTTCTCAATACTAATATTTTGACTGTCTTAAATGGTCGTTATATAATTATTTGTTGTCAACCAATTATGCGCAACTAAAACTGTAAGTTTTATTTTACCGTAAATTGATGTTTGTTTTAAATACAAAATGTGACCATAACATTAATAACAATCAAATATTATTTTATAGTGACATCATATTATACTGTGCAGGGTCTGGCAGTGGGATATGATGTCTATTCAAACATTATAATCGATCTAAAAATGTATCATTTATAATACGTCAAATCTAAAAAAAAATTACTTATTCATACAAACGGATTAGGGTTTTTTTTACAAAACAGTGCGTCGAAATCTATCATGTTCCAATGACTAACACTTTTTTGATTTTTATTTCAGTATTTAAATACTTTTTTTTATAATAATAATATATTGCAAATTAATACCAACAGAATATTTTAGCTAACTGGCCTGATTGTGTCCAGCTGTGTCACAGATTTATCATTTTTCAAACTTTTACTAAAATGTTAATAAAAATATTATTACCTAGGTACATTTAGTTTTGGTCTTAGGGCATTACACGGGTACAAACATTAAACTGCAGACTATTTCTTGTTTCGTTTTTTTTTTTATGGCTGTGTATGTCTAAATTTTGAAAATAAATGTAATGCACATTATATACACGTAGTAAGGTAAAATATTTGAATGTTTTTACGTAATATAAATTATAAATTCAATAAAAGTTATTTAGATGTATGCATAATTAGTGTTTCTCAGTTGAGTTTTTTTCTATAAATTAAATACAATTTATAAACAGAACAAAAAGTTTCACACGTAGGTATTATTTAAAAAACCTTGGAATTAGTATTAAAAAAATGTCAAAACATATAGTATTGTAAACTTACAAAATTCATAATTTTAACTAAAAACATTTATGTTACGTTTAAAATATAAATTTTTAAGTATTCACTAAATTTTATAATTCACGATGTATAAGCCTACACATAGTAGATATGGACATATTATGGTATTTAAAACCGATAAAATTATTCAATTATTACGGTATATTATTATAGTATAGTAAAAAGTAAGTTGTAACAATACAATATTGTTATAATTGTTAGTTCAGTTAAAGATTATAAATTTACATCAACATAATATATATTATTAATATTTAATAAATTATAAAAACATAATTGTTTGAGGATTTAAGGACACCGAAAGACATTTCAAACTTCATAGTCAATAAATTGATCTCGAATAATCCGGAATTTCATACTATTTAAATATTGAATTCACTTAAAACTATTAACTTGTTATACAAACAACTTTTAGTATAATCAAAGCTAAAAAGCAAACACAACATTATCGTATGACCGATATATATATTTATTGCATAACGAAATTCTTCATGTAATAGTGGAAGGAACAAAATTTGTGGTAAGGTCTTTAAATTATCTCAATAAATAGCTCACTGTATTTTCAAAAACTACTAGAATTTGATTATTAAATATAATAAATATTCAACAATGTTTAGTTAAAATACGATTAATATTACATGTTATATATAAACTATATTTCGAGAAAAAAAAACATAACAAACAATAAACATGATATACGTTAAAGGAATATGCTATTATATATCAATAACTAATGTGTATATTTGTTATAATTTACAAAAATTAAAACTCCCGTTCAATATTTACTTTGGAATTCACAGCTATCATCAACGCCCTAGTTGAACTTATTATAAATATATATTATATTATTATAACTTAAACTTCACAATCATTTTCCCTGACTCTCTTTGTGCAACAAACAATATTAATTGTATATAAAAGTATGAAACCCGTCAGATATTATTTTACATATTAAATATTCTGTTTATGATTTCCAAAATTATAATTTAAAATTTGAAATATTCTGGATTTCCGGTTACTGACAAATGACAATAAATGTACAGATCAGGCAGTAGAGAGTGCATTTATATTCACAAAATAATAATCCTTTTCCCTAATCAATACACTCAGAAATATTATACCTACTAACTTTTATGTAAATAAATATACACATATATAGCAACAAAACCGGTTTTGACATTCTGCCAAACTTCGTGAAATCGTACAAAATATCAAATAGCTATCCTTAATTTTTAAGACACAATATTTCGACCCATCTGTATTACCGATAGGCACGTTACGAGAATATTGTATACCCACTCCTTATCACAGTACCTATATATACTATTATAGTTCTGATGGTATAATACATATATGTATATTATGACAATATTACAAAATTCTCAAGTCTCACAAATTCACGATAATTATTGTTTTTCTGAATCGTTCGTAAATATGAATTAATTAAAATTTGATTACGATTTGAAAAATAAACGCTCTACGATGTCACATCGTCCTCGAGAAAATATTTATCATTGTGAGTTGGTTAGGTTTGGTGCCCTAAACATTTCTGCGCCCTTATCGATCGCCCATGTGACCAACCTCTAGCTATACTTACATCACTGCATATTGATCCTTCCCTCGTTAGTATTGTCCCGAAAGTTTCTAGTGATTATAACAGCACAATACTTAGAATTGGCCACACAATACTATCACATAGGTTCTTAATGGCCAAAGAGGACTCCCCAGTGTGCATGAACTGCGGTGTTCATATCAATATCAAACATAATATTTCATTGACTGCCGTAAATACGCTCAGAACAGAGAAACTTTGCGAGAAGGAAATTCAAAGCTATTGGAATCATTGGCTCAATCTGAACACCGACTTAGTCTCCACATCAAACATTAAAACTTGTTTGAATTTACACAACAAACTATAGTTGCATGTAGGTGCAAAATACCTATTAACTGATAATTTTATCTTATTTATCATATTGTAATGTATGTATTTTTGAATGGTATATTATGTTATATTGTAAACCGTTTGTAAATAAATATCAATGAATCACTTCCAATGGCCACTACGAGTTACAACTGCTGAGAGTATGTTAAATTAATAATAATAATATTATAATAAAAATATATTTATCACATTAGCCATATGGCATCACCCGTATTAGTCAAGTAACGACTATTTTTAGGTTTATCGTGCAATGATTTTGAAATTCGAAATTATTAATTATAATTCATCTAATAATATATTCCAAATCCAAAATATTATGTATTTCTACAGTTTATCCATTTTATGTTATTTTAATTCAAGTACACTTTTATGAAAACACAATAAATATATTATTAAATAAGACTAACTTTTTATTGATAATTGTCAATTAAATATTATTAAATTAATTTTTATTGAAAAATAGCTATCATCTGCGTGTAAATTAGTTTTTATTTCATTATGCATCACAATAGTATTTTATTTTGTAAAATCCCATGGGTTTAATAACATTCATTTTTTCTTTAGAAATTTTGGAAGTTCCTGCCAAATGATTTACTCTTTGTATTTTGGAATAGTGCAATTTACAACAATTCGATTACATTAATTCGATTCATTTCACACCAAAGTTGTGTTTTTCTATAGCAAAAATATAATTAAATGATTCAAAGAGATCCTGTCTATAGAATATGGTCGTCTCCCACTTTATGATAAATATAAGAAACACAATTTATTCTTTATGATAAAATTCATAAAGTGGAAATTGGTTTTTATAGATTTTAATAGAATCTATATTGACATCTTTCAATTTTAATCGAGTTTATGTTAATAATAAAATATTCAAGTATTTTTTTTAACCAGTAGCCATTTTGAACACATTCGAGGTTCTGACTAGATTAATAGAAGAAGCTTGTTCCTAAGTGAAAATGTTTGCATTAGAATATTATATTATGATAAAATATCGAATTAAAAATTTAATTGAAGAAATCGATAATCGTGCAGATTCTTTTTTTTAATATTCACGTAATATTATTCGATTTGATTTGTTTAATTTTGTCGTATTTCCATATGAACAAACGTAAGGCGATTGAAATTCACCAATGAATTATTAATTTAATTCCTTAAATTTGTATCCATTAACCTTTCCAACTTTGACCTTGTTTAAAATAAATAATATGCATAATATGACAATCTTATCCCCCTCATATTATTATGATGTGTAATCAAATTTTATTTTGTATAAAAGCCACCCTAGTGTTTAATTATTTAGAGTCCCATAAACAATTTTTCATAATTTTGTAATATATGGTTAAAATGTTTCTAATATAATACTGTTAGGTAAGTTTTTGTATCCACAAGAGGTTTTAGGTACCTACTTAAAATGTTGGTTAAACACGACTTCAATCATATATAATTAGGATGTTTTTGCTTCTACGTACCTACGTATCTTGTTCATACAGATGTTTTTGTAATATTCTGTGATGGACATCGCATAATCCCCACGAATTTTTAATACTGGCTCCTTATTATTTTCTGTTTGTACTTAATTCCCTTATTACGCTCTGGAATTATGAAATACTGAAAGTAAAATTACACTTTTGTGTTCATAATAAAATTAAGCCACATTTTATTGATTTTGTGCGAGAATTTAAAATCAGAATTATAATAGTCATATGTTTTTAATAATACGAAAAGATTAATGTACGTTACTACATAATATAGGGATATTATAGGATGCCAATAAATTATCGTCTATTGAAAAGCCTTATGAGTTGTTACGTTTACTGCTACAATTACATCATTTAAGTATTTAGTAATTTTAAAGTTAATTAACAATCTAATATCATATCGACTTTTAAAATAACATTTGGACTTTTACTTGAATATTCAACTAAATATATTATATTATAGTTTATTATTTTGCTGTGAGTATTAAGCTGATGTACAATATTAATATGTTGTTGGTTACTTACTATTTGTGTGTACAAAAAAGGATGATACAACTAATGTTTATAAATGTGTTTATAATTCTTTTTCAGTAAGTTCTGTGTAATGAAAAATATTTTTCATACTTCAAAGATTCACAACAATTTCTAACTTTATTTTGAATTTTAAAGCTTTGAATTAATATTTTTGCATTTTAATGGAGTTTATTTTTTTCACGAATTTACGTTCTTTATTTTTGAGAAATTCTAGATTTTAAATGAAACTACTGTGTGCTGCATTTTATAATATTGGTATTCATAGTATTTTAATATTATCTTATCTGATGATTGGATGATACCACAATGACATATTATTTGCAATTGAATAATAATCAAATTATTTTATTTTTTGAAATGTATAAAAAAACTTAAAAATATTTTTTTTCAACTTTACTACCATTTTTCTAACCACTAAGACTATATTATATTGTATAAGCAACATAATTTTATCATGGTGTATTGAAATTAGGTATATCGTTTTTAAAATTATGATAACAAATTAAACCGGGTATAAAGTTAATTTATTTGTTCGTTTCTACTAGGTTCAATACTGTTATATTATGTTGTTCGTTAAATAAAATTACTTAGTGTTTGTAATATTGTAAAAATGTATTAATTTGCATATACAATATTTGTACATTATAGATGTATATATATTGTGTATAATGTATATGTATATAGATAGAACATTGAATATTTTATATTAACTCTCATTAATTTTCATTTATAAAGTAAAACATTAAAGTATGAAAATATAGTTGTAGGATATTACACTAATTGCTATTTATTTTCGCATTGCAAGTATTCGTTTAAATTGATTTATAATTATTTATTCGTAAGAAATATCATTAAATTGAAAATTCTAATATTAATTATATTCATTATTTTATAACCCATAAAGTCATAACTAATAATAACACAAAAACTTGATACTATTCCAAGATTTGCACGATCGAATTTTTGGTTTCCGAATAATTTAAGCAGTATTTTTGTCATGAATTAATTTTTATTTTTCAAGATTTGGTGATCTTGTTTGAGTTTTTATGTGTTTTAAATTTATGAAGTCTGTTTGCGATTTTATTTTATTTACAGTTAAATGTTTTATTTTTTTCATCCTGCGTAAAATATAAAGGTGTTCATAAAAAAATAGCCTAACGGGTAAGTACTAAGTAATGCGATGAGTCAGTGTTGTGGCCAATATCATTAAAATAACTTAAAATAAAATATGTATGGCGCTCTTCTATGTGACTCTCACTTCAGCAATAAAACCAACTCAGTAAAACAATAATTTACCAAGCAGGAACTTGAGCGTTAAATTTTAAAATGTCCGATGTTTGTCTCAGAGATCTCTTTCTTAAAATTACTCGATCTACAAGCTCCGACTACACTTTACATTACGTAGTTATTAGGGTATATACTGTATACCACGTATAGCATCTCAGTTTGGCATTATAGACTATTAATTTGTGGTAGTAATAATAAGCTGTCCAGTAAATAAATTATGTTGATATAACAGTGCTTAATCACTATTGGACAAGTTAATCGTATTACTATAAACTGCTAAGTAGTAATGTCTTTAGTCTTTACGTAAACCGAAATTGTACACGTCTTGCTCAAAGATTAATAAAATAATTTAATAGTATCAGAAAAATATACCTAGGTAGGTTAATTGAAAAACGAGAAAAAAAATGGCAAGCAATTTGACAAAAACCGTTACTTGAGTGCCTATAATAAATTAAGCTCATGGCTTAGTAATACTAACAAAATTAACAAAATGTAATAGAATTATATAATAATATTTTGGTATTTAATTTACGGGCCTATTATTATTAGTTGGTATTTAATAAGTACTTGTCTAGGCACAACTAGACCTCTAATTGGTAGGGAGCTATAATTGTAAATGCTTCGCAAAGCCTCCCCGCATCCCTTACTACTAAAATTACATTATCTTATTTATATGTTGTATAAAAGACAAAAAATGTTTGCGAATAACTTAGTCCTTTATGCATTCCTAAACCGTTCATCTGATTGCGATATTTGGTACAGAGATAGATTAGACCTCGAGGAAGAAGATAGGCTGTATTTTGTATCAAAAAAAGGAAATAAGGGGTCCGACCCGGCAAAGTTCATAAACAGGGATTTTGAGATTATTATTATTATTATTAATATATTTTTTTTTATATAAATGGTTGCTATTGGTTTTATTTTTGTTTCAATAATAATATCAAATATCGGATCGAACATAATCCGCATGATTACCTACCGGTAATAGAGCATCTTCAACTTAAATCATTCATTAGCAGACAGACGTGTTTCAGCGAATTTATTATTCTTGAGCAATTTGGTAGATAGACTTATAAACGCTCCCTCTCTCCTCTCTCAAATTAACTTTAGAGTTCCTACTCACTTCTCTAGATCACACCATCCCTTCGTCATTCTCAATCACAATACGAACTATGGTATGAATGATCCGATTGATCGGATGATGCGATTGGCCAATGAGCACCCTTCCATTCTCAGTCTTTCATTTTATTAATTATACTTAGCTCTTAAAATGTATTTAAGTTTATCAATATCACTATTTTATATTACTATTATATTTTAACTATTATGTCATACATTGTACCATTGGGCTAAGCCCGTTTATAAAATATGTAAACAATAGTTATTATTAATGCGAAAAGCCTGTGTATTTTAGTACAGAATATATCGAGTTCAAACGTGGTTGGGTGGACCAATTTTTTTGATTTTCGCATTTGTTGATACTTTAGAGCTATTTTATACACTTACACACGCAGCACGCGGGGTCCACGATTTACCGCAGGTAGATTGCCTACCTGATGACACACTGCTCGCATAATCACAAAAACCTAGCAATAGCAACGCATTTCCGTGTCTGCTAGTAGGTTACAAATTTACAATTCTACAATCATAGGAAAACTTCTTATAGACATTTCAACACATTTCATATACCTATCATACTATTTTTTACCAGGGCTTAATACCCAAATTATTTATTCGGGTTTCAGGTTTCGGGGGCTGGATGTCTTCTGCTGTTCAAACACCGGAATAAAAAATTTAAACAAACGTTCGGGTATTAATAGCCGTCATTATTCAGATTAATATTGGTTAATACGAGTGTACAGTAGTCCTAAAAAAACACAACTTTTTAAGGCTGAGCCCCCACCCCAAAAATTGTCAAGTCGAAAAAAAATTGAAAAAAAAAATTATAAATTTCTAACACGAATGCGCAACATTTGTCTTAGTCCAAACTCGGTTTATTAATGTAAAGTAGTTATATTTTTCTAAGAAACTACAAGAAATAAGATAGTGGGAAATTAATTAGATACCTATTAATTTGTTACTTGCCAAGTCGACAGGTATAAGTTAACTAAAATATTTAAAATAGGTAGGCCATAGAGTCGGCCATATGGCGTTGAGTCGTAGAGAAATAGTCGTAGCGATTTCCAGAAATCTGGTAAATTTAGATATGAATTACGATATTCATGACTAAATTATAATAATACCACTTGGGAAGTTGGTTGGCAAAAAATAATACTATATAGATAGGTATTAACAATAGGTATTATTACTTATTAGTTATTAGAATTATGGCCCAGTGTATAATGTGGATTAAGGGGTCTTCAAAAGAAGAAGGAATGACGAGTTACAAAGGCTTTACAGCCATCCAAGTATTTGCCAATTTATTCGTAGTAAAATGATAGATTGGGTGGGTCACGTGTGGCGGGTAGAAGGACGCTTCATAAGGAAGATTATGGTGGGGACCCTAATTGGAAAGAGAATCTCCCCTGGGGAAACCACGCCAGAGATGGTTTGATACGTTGAAGAGAGATCTGTCCAAAATAAACAACACCTTCAGCATCGACGTGGCAACGGTTAAGGATTAGTGGAGAAGGATTGTGGAAGCAGTAAAGGACCTTAATGGTCCGTATTAATAGGCCAGAAGAAGAAGAAGAAGTTATAAGTATTTGGTATTTTGGTCATGACTGTCAATACGTTGATCAGTTTTGTTGAGACCATGTCTATATTTTATGATATTGCTATTTGCTATATTTGGATTTATTTTACTAACAAAGCAATAAATTGTAATATATATATATATATATATTAAGTATAATAAATAATTTGGTAGTTGGCTATTTGGTTAATCAGAATCAATTAATGATTTCATTGGATTTTATTTTCAAAAAATAATAATTATATTGAATTTAACTATAACTGATTGTAAATTGTTCTTGTTAATTTATTATTATTACTAAACAACTAAATATAGAATCAAACTCACCGCAAGAAATACATATAAAATGATATATCACATGAAGATTGTAAAAAACAAAATTATTCGGGTTATATGGTTCTTAGAATTTCCGGTTAATTCAGGTGCAAGGCCATGATTTTTATTAATAATATATTAAGATTTAAACGATAAACGATGGTCATTAATATGAAACTCGTAAGGGTTTACCAGTAAATTGTAATTCACAATCCACATTAAGCAATTTATATTTCCTCTGTAATGTGTATGTTAATGCTAAACGTCTAACAATTATAGGAATATGTAATAATGTATAACGAATAATAAATTGTTTTATTTAAGTCATAGACCATAGTTATAACGTATGACCAACATTTTTAAAGTTTTTTTAGTAAATATTTTATAATTTAAAAACGTAAAATTGCTGGTATTTCATTATCATAATGATAGGTAGTAATTAGGTGATAAATTTTAACTTGGGGGTGCTAAAGATCCTTTTCCACCCCCCTTATAGCTGCGCTAATGGGTACTTGTATTTAAGACATTATAATTAAATATATATTTATTAACAATAAAATCTGATATTGTACCTCTGATAGTTTATATATTTTTATAAAGATGGAGAGTCCTGAACACTCAGTAAAAAAATATTTTTATTCTAATATATTATATTATATTACTGCTAAAAACAAATTTATAGTTTGATATTCACAGAATCATAATATACTATTCTGAAAATTACAAAAACAGAAATAAAATACATTTCACTTGAAACTATTTTTCCATAATTTATCGGACAAATCTTAAAAAAATAAAATCAAAAGATAACAATATTGTCCGTGTGTAATCTCGATAGATAGGTGTGAACCATAGATATTAGGTACCAATGTGTAAAATGAAAGGAGTGATTTTTCTAATCGGAGCGTGATCGGACTACAAACACGAATAAAAAATTAAATCCTTAATGCGTATAAGACCAATGGACTACTCCTGACTAGGTACCGTTCAGAATTCGAAATAGGAATATAATAACATAACTCTAATGGACAGAAAAACCACCATCATCTGAATGCAACTGCGAACGACAAACATAATAATATTTAGTCAAAAAATGTCGGTGTCGACCGTTGGGGAAAGAAACGATGACGTATAATATACCTACAATATAATATATCGTCGTGCACACGTACATAATATATACCGTATAGTAATAATATGATATAAATGATATACATTAAACATGTACCTAACCTATATAATATGTATATGTATCTATAACTTACTGCGTTATATATAGCCAAACGTGTGCGGTTGACACGCCGTACGGTGTGTGTAGGAGTGATCATGCATACATCGCTGTTTCGCGCATAAAAGAAGGAAGGCTGCAGCTGCTGTTGTTTTTGCTTTCGGTTGACAATAGAGCAAAGTTAACGGAAAGCCACGTGACTTTTTATTCGACCAGGTATCTCGGGGGACGGCCATCGCGCTGATGATTAATTATTGTCACCCGGCGCGCTTCCCCAGAATGGCTTTCAGACCGTGTAATTATTTCTATCTCGTAAAACTGTCACAACTAAATAATTGAAAAAGTGATTTTCGCGTTGACACACCAAAGATAAAAGAAACAACCTACGCTTTCCTTCCAAATCCTTTTCTACCTTCCGCTTGCGCCGTCTCATTGCAGCGAGGATTTTAAAGAATGAAAAATAGTAGTGGTCAATGTTAATGGAAAAAACTTTAATCTACAAATGAAAGACTTTTGTTCAGAAATTCGAACATTTTTTTTGTTTCAACATTTTAACCCGTTGTTATGAAATATAATAATATTGTATTATAATATTATTCTTATGCACATAATATCATATTGCTGCATTAAATGTAAATTTTCACATTACACCAAAATATATCAATTATTCGAATATATTTCAATATATTTGTTCTGTATTTGTTACTTTTAGGTTAAACTTAAATCAAATCACGATTGTATAATAATATTGAAAATTTATTTGAATACAAAATAATCACTTTTTCGTTACCTATTAAATTTCAATAATCAAATTCCGAATGTTTATAGTTATATTTTGCGTCAAAAGGCATTCAATTTTTTTTTTATTTTACAGTGTGTTGTAAATGCATTATAAGTATGAACTATGAACTGACGCATATTGTAATAACAATTATAATATAATATATATAGTGTGATTCACCAATTATGTTCATTGTTTACCTTATGGGACCTAATGCTATCGCAGCCCCCCTCCGGTTCTCGATACCACGAAAAAAAGCATGTTCACCTACATATTTTCCTTTAATAATGAATTTATTCAAATTCTGATTTTTAGGATTTTCTAATATATTCAGACGTTTAAAATCTTTGTTTTTTTTTTGTACTACTTATGGAGTGTCCTATGGCGATACAAACTTCTGCTTTTCAAATGAAAACCTTCCTTTTTACTATAAATTATTTAGTGGACGATTGTTTTGAAAATTCTGTCGTTCCAAATTCCAAATTCAAATGAGTAGTTTATTAGTTATTAAAATGTTTGTACTAAAGACAATAGTCCTTGAAAATGGTTTTGCAAAACTATACAATATAGATGTAAGACGAAAGTAATATTAGGACTAGTATTTATTATATACCATTTTTAAAAATGATTAATTTTGATAGATTAATATAAATTACTAAAATGTTTAAATCACCATAGCCCCCATATTTTATAAGCCTATTACCATATGGACCTTTTATTCTTAGAATACAAAGTTAAATAACTCAAAAACTACTATTAGGTACGAATTTTAATTCTGATACTTCAAATATTTCAGAATAATTATTTAATGCATAATTCACAGTCGAAAACTCGAAAAAAGGATTTTCATTTGAAAACAGAAGTTTGTATCTCCACAGAACACTCCTTAAGTAGTAAACAAAATCTCAATAATTCGAAAATGTGGTCTTTAAGTATATTAAAAATTCCTAAAATCAGATTTTGATTAACTGAATTATTAAAGAAAAAGGGGGTGAGAACAGTAAGTATAGGTATATAAGAATTTAATAAAATAATACTATAGGTATAAATAAACGATTTTTGTCATTATATGTCTACAAATCTATGTAAGTAATCGATTTATTACGCCACCGATGCCAATTGGTATTGTATATTATGTATTGTTATAATGGCTCTTTTATAAGAGGACGTACCAAATATATATTGGTCCGGGTGGCTCTGATTCTTAATCTGGCTGCGAGTGTATGAATATCATAAATTCAACTTTTATACAAAATTTTTTACAAACTATATTGGATTTATAATTTTAGGTGATAATTGAAAAATAATAAAAATAAATTACACGATTCTCGCAAGTGAAATTGACTGTTGATAGTGTTTATTTTTTATGGTATCGATCAATGTCAAAATTACCAGACTAATCTGATAACATTCATCGGAACTTTCTAACATATTATAATATTGTCTGCATTGAGATTTGATGTGAATGAATACTGTTTACGAAATAGGTACTACGATTGTTCAAAGATTTCTGTTTTTAATTTTAAATCGGTCCACTGCATTTTAATGTGAATTATGATCATATTATGTCATATTTAAATGTATTTTGTGAATAGTTTACCATTAGTGCGATTTAATACCCAAACTGAAACTGTAAAATATGTGGATTATAAAATTTGATTTATTCAGTGTATTGTCATAATATACTGCGTTGTTGAATTTAAAAGCCTTACCCATGTACGTGATTATAATTTTTTGTACCTACATAAAATTATTATTATGAAGCATAATATTGTAAATATATTTATGGAATTCATATTTAACATTTTTATTTATAATAAAAATAATCAAACCCAATAACAACTATAAATAACCAGATAACATAGTACAGTCATGTTACATTACAATAATAGGGAATATAATTTATATATTTCAAAATATATAAAAATAATGATCGACAGTAAGTTACCTATTAATAACGAGGAAATTACTAAGCAAAAATAATTATTTTCCGAACAGTCGTGAAAAAAAAAGTGATTAAATATCGAACTCTTATAATTGACAAAGTACCCTACATTAATATGAACTTGACACCTAGTGCGATCCATTTTGACAAGGTTGAAGTTTTAGACCATAAAAAAAAAAAATTTGGTTTTGTAGTAAAACTTTGACATTTTCATCAACGTAATTTAAAAACAAAGTGTAGCTAAAAAAATTATATATTTGATATACAGGATATATGACTGTTAGGATAGACCATTTCAAATATAAGATCAATATTATTGCAATAAAATATAAATTGTTTATGATCATAGTATCATAATCTTTACTTTAACCTTTACTTTACGTAACTGAACTCAAAATAAATTAAAATCTATAACGCACATTTTAAACTTAATAACTGCTCGCGTAGTGTCATTAACAAAACAGATAACATTCAATATTTAGGAATTACAATTGACCACCACCTCAAATTGGATGGGCACATAAAAATACAAAAACTAAACTACGTCAATTATACTACTTGTTTATCGATGCAAGAAAATGCATTAATATTAAAGCTCTACGTTTTATAATATATATTTTCCATGGTAAAATCTGTTCTGCAATATGGAATAACCACTTGGGAACGTTTAGGTATCGTGGAAAAGAATAAAATATTTAGAGCTCAGAAAACCGAGATTCGAATAATTCTAAATAAACCCAAAACATATACTATAATATTAATTTATTTGAAGAGTTCAAAGTTTTCACTTTTCAAACATTATTTTACAGAAATTCTCTATACTTTCCATATAAATGTAACTTAATTAAATTTAAACCAAGGTATCATAACGCCCGCCTAAAAAACAATTTAGAAATGTATAAAATTCGATCATTAAAATCTTGTAGATAATTTTCACAACTTATTAATAAATGTACCAACGAAATCATTAACAGCACATCATATATTAAAATATATAAACGCGACATCAAACTATAGCTAAATAATAATGCGAACAACTTTAATAGCTGTTAGTTGATTGTTGTATAGATTGCTTTGTATATCCCCTCAATAATTGTATTATACTATTATTATATTTCTTTATGAATTTGTTTATTTTTTCTGAATAATTTGTATATAAATGTTTATTTTATCTAATGTTTATTAGTACCTACAGTATCATCATCGATAAGAGGTTATCCTCAATGGTGAAATAGGTCATTCATCTGCTTTATATTTTATTATTTTTATTTGTAGGTAATATTGTTTTTTGGCCAGTAAATTAATTTTATACCAAAAATAAATAAATATATTATTTGTGCTTACATGATTATGAGGAATCAAAAGAAATTTTATACTTTACACTTTTCACTATATACATAATATTATTTAGTTTATTACATGCAAAGACTCCATGAAATGTTGAAAATATTTATACTAATTTTTGCCTATACTACGAACCTAATCACACTACTTTACAGTGCGTTTGTATTGACTTAAAATGAACGTTGTGTAACACAGTTTTAGTATAAAAATTCGTTCAAAATACCAAATAATTAAGATCAATTATTACTGATAATAATCCAAAATGTATAATAGTATATAATAAACTATCCTTAGAAACGGATGGCGTGATTCACCCATCTTCTTTGCCCAGAATCATTGTACTCAATAATTTAATCATACAAATCTAACATACCTAATAATATCCATTATAATACTTCAATTGATAATAATTTAAAATAATGTAAAATTACATTGCTAAGAAAAAAAGTATATTTTATAGAAATTGAGTAACAGTAACTTTATAATGAATAACTAGAGAAAATAAATATTACAATTTTATCAATCAGAATGAACAAAATTACCGTACAGCTATGAACTTATGTGCTTATAACTAAAATTCAAATAAGATTCTATTCTATGTATAAAAAGTTATGAGCATTTGTTTTCGTTCAATATAGTAATATTTGATCAACTTAATATTATAATAATATATTATGATAACGTGATAACGTGTGAAATATTTTATTATATAATCAATTAATGGGCTGTAATATTAGTAGGTATAAACCTACCTATTATACGTCTATCAAACCACGGGTTCTAAATAAAAAATAATAATAATTGAGGACAGCATACAAAGACCATGGGTGATCTCGACACAAAGTTAAGCTTTGAAGCAATAATTAATCATCGAATTCGTAAAATTACTATATTCATGATTAAAGCTCAGTAACATTCCATTTTAAATACAATGGTAAGGTACCATTGAAAATTTATTTTCTAATTATGAACACTTAATAATAATCTATTTGTATTCGTGGCCAATTCGTCATTGCCAATATTATATAAACATATTAATAACCTAATTAATCAGTAAATACCCACTTATAATATTAATATTTCTAAACCATTTTCCTTGGAAACAAATTAACTCCTAGTCATTACTTCCGTAGTTTCGTATGACAGTATTAATTTTATCGAGTAAATAATCACGCACCTATACTGTTAGTACAAATTATATTATTAAAATCGATTTTTTTTTTTTTTAGATTCTGAACGAAGTGATGAATGTATTGATTTTACAATGATGTGTGTGTTTTTTTTTTTTTTTTTTTTTTGTGTCTGACGACAACTTTTGGAGCAGTAAAAATGCTTCGATTTTCAAAAGTTGTACCTTTTTCTGAAAGGAAAGTGAATCTAGTTGGTACTTTGGGGGGTCAAAAGTGAAAATTTCCCAATACTTTTCAAAAGCGGCAGGAAAAACCTTTAAAAAAATAACGGAAAAACGCGAATTTTTACGCAAAACCAATTTTTGACAAAAACGAAAACTTAATTTTACTGTAACTCAAAAAATAATTATTGTAAGCACTTGAAATTTGCAACAGATGTTTATATTAGCGTTGTCTATACAGGGTTAAATTTTCAAAGTGTTTCGACTTTTTTTGAGCTATTTATAGACAAATGAAATTTTCAATTTTTCTAAGTATTTTTTTTTAAAATAACGATAAAAAATTTTTGGTTGGATAGAAAACTTTGAAAATTTAATACAAGGTTTCTTATAAGTTGTTCTCACAGTGATAAAAAAAAATCCAAAATCGTTAGTCACAATTTTTTTTTATAAGTGCTTAAAGTTTAAATTTATACGAAATATGTCAAAATTGCGAAAATTTGCAAGTAATTTTGTGGTTGAAAAATCGTAAAATTTTTTTCTTTTATAACTAAGCTTTTAAAATTTGGTACAAGGTTCTCCATAAGTTTTTCTTTAAATATCTGTAAAAAAAACTCAACCGGACTAAGACAAAAAATTTTTAGGAGTGTTTGACATTTAAATTTTTACAAAACCGCATTAAATAACGGTTTAGCCTCAAACGATTTTTGATATTTGTTATTGTTCAAAAAGTATGAGTCGTAGACACTTGAAAATTTTACCAGTTGTTCAAATTGACATTTTCTTTATATAGTTTTATTTTCAAAATATTTCACTAATTTTTAATCTATTTATAGGCAATTGAAATAATCGATTTTTTTTGATTTTTTTTTTATAAATGTTGATAAAAAAAAATTAGCTGGGACAAAATACTTGAAAATTTAATAGAAGGGTCCACATATGTTGTTCTAACTCCCATTCAAAAATTATAAAAATACATAGGCACAATTTTTTTTTATAAGCATTTAAAGTTCAAATTTTGACTAAATACGTAAAAATTACGGCAATGTTCAAATAATCTTAAACAGAAATTCATAAAAGTTTTTCTTTTTAATTCTAAGATTTGGAAATTTAATACAAGGCTCCTAACATATTTTTACAATAGCAGTTGCAAAATAAAAGGAATACATTGTCACAATTTTTATTTATAAGCATTTAAAGTTCAAATTTATACGAAATATGTCAAAATTGCGAAAATTTGCAAGTAATTTAGTGGTTGAAAAATCGTAAAAATTTTTTCTTTTATAACTAAGTTTTTAAAATTTGGTACAAGGTTCTCCATAAGTTTTTCTTTAAAAATAATATATCCTAGACTGACAAAATCATCTCCGTTCAGAATCGTTTTTCGTATACAATGATATAATATCATTGGATTCAAATTTAATTCCATCCATTACAGTAACCCACTTGTAACCTACTGTACAGCAGAGCGACATCCACGACTTACCCGCCTTTTTTTTTTTTGTATCTGTGATGCTTTATTTTTCCCACGACAAGAATTGATTTTTTTTCCATTTTTATTGAAAGCTAACGAATTGTTTGCACTAAACGGAAAAACTCCGGCACAATGTTCCGT
>NC_042494.1:107912353-107913144 GCF_005508785.2 Acyrthosiphon pisum
TTTTCACGCTTTTTTACCCAACAAATCATTTTATTGATATTTATATAAAAAAAAACTAAACAAATTGAAAACTGACAGTGTCCGTAAACAGCTCAAAAAAAGTCAAAATATTTTCAAAATTTTATCGTGTATAGAAAATTCTAATATAAACATTCAGTGAAATTTTCAAGTATCTACAGTCATTTGTTTTTTAATTACAATCAAATAAGAAAATCGTTACGTAAGAAATCGAGTGAATATCAAATGTTGTAAAAATATGAATTTCAAACGCTCATAAAAATTTAATTTGACTTTTTTGTAGACATTTTTTTTTTGATAAAGATAGACAATATTATGAGGAATCTTGTATTACATTTTCAAATCTTAGATTTAAAAAGAAAAATTTTTACGAATTCTTAATTAAACATAATTTGCTAATTTTCGTGATATTTCCATATCTTGTCAATTTTTGAACTTTAAATGCTAATAAAAAAAAACTGTGACTAAGGATTTTTAATATTTTTCAAATAACACTGTAACTATAAAGTAGGAGCCTTGTATTAAATTTTCAAGTATTTTTACTCAACAAATAAAGTTTTATTGACATTCATTGAAAAAAAAACGAATAATATTGGAAACTGAAAACGTTCCTAAACAGTTCAAAACAAATCAAAATATTTTGAAATCTTTATCATGTATAGAAAATGGAAATATAAACAACCAGTGAAAACGGTCATTTTTTTTAAAGTTACACAAAAACCAAAGTCAATTTTCTCGAAAACAGGTTTTGCGTAAAAATTCCCGTTTTTCTT
>NC_042494.1:107913194-107914655 GCF_005508785.2 Acyrthosiphon pisum
TAATGAGTGTTCTATGATAAAAGAATCACCCGGTATATTATATATTTATTTATTTATTTATTTCATATGGACTAAGTTTGGACTATATATCTAAACATATATAACTATAAGCTTCCTCCAAATTCAAATAACTACACAGGCTATATATTTATTAACTAACTTTCAGAAATATAATGATATTATTTAAAATAGAGACTACTTTGCATACATTTTAACTAGATGGTCAATAAGATTAATTGTATGGACTTTATCAATGCCAATATCCTGTAAATGTATCATAAAAACCTGCATTAATATTAAATACGTTTCATTTGAATATTGTTGGGTATTTGAATCTAAAAAAACATATTGTAAATGATTCATTATATTCTAAGTAATAACAAAAGTTATTTCAGAAAAATATTTTGACCAACAGATTAAAAAAAAATATATTAGATTCATTTTAAAAATATCACAATATTGTCTAATAAAGGTCTCATACAAGTTAGTTTCAAAACTAAAAAAAACGATTAGGTACAAGTACAATAGATTATATCTATGACCATTATACTAGCAATAAAATTTACATCATAATAAACAATTAGAGTTCTATAAAATAGTACTTACACTATTATTAACATTACATACAAAATATTATTATAAATAAATAAAAAAAAAAAAAGAGGGTAAGTGGATGTCGCTCTGCTGTACAGTAGATTACAAGTGGGTCACTGTAATGGTATTAAATTTGAATTCAATGATATAATATCATTGTATAAGAAAAACGATTCTGAGCGGAGACGGTATGTCGGTCTATAGGTATAAGACATATTATATACTTATCTATGGTATTAAAAAAAAATTGACCTATAATAGGTACCTATAATAAATTCCAAATTAATCATATCACAATATTCATTAGGTATTTACCCATTAATGCCGTGCGTTGCCATATGGCAACATAGATTTTTTACATCAATTTTTATGATATTACATATTATGTTTTCAACAAAATTTTGGTTAAAATTGTAAATAAAAAAATTCCGGCGCTAATGGGTTAATATAACACGTTATACATCAACAACAAGCCGTGAAACTATCATAGATATATAATAGTATACTTTAGAAGTTTCATGTACCCACGAATAATATTATACAATCGCAACAAAATAACTAAAATAGTAATTCTAGGTATTTTAATATGTAATTTCGTCCAAATTTGAACTTAAAATGAGTATTAAAATAAACTGTGCTTATGTGTTTTTAGATTTTTTGGTAACAGAATAAACTACTTACGTGAAATCTTGTTTTAAATTTTCAATCCTTAGATATAAAAGTTGACCATTTTATAAATTTTTAACTACAAAATAATTATTCAAATTAAAATTTGATAAATTTTGTCAAAATTCGATCTTTAAATGCTTATAAAAAAAATTGTGCCTATGTATTTTTAATATTTTTCAACTGCTATTGTAAAAATAT
>NC_042494.1:107915933-107951230 GCF_005508785.2 Acyrthosiphon pisum
GCTTTGAAACTACTGGAAAAATTTACTTTGACCCCCCCCCCCCCCCCCAAAGTACCACCTAGATTCACTTTCCTATCAGAAAAGATACTGTTGAAGAAAATCGAAGCACTTCTACTGTCCTAAAAGGTAATAACAGACACAAAAAAAAAAAATTAAAAATTAAAAAAAAACACACATCATTGTAAAATCAATACTACATTCATCGTTTCACTCAGAATCTAAAAAAAAAAAGCACAAGTGGATATTTTGTTGATTTGTTAATTTTCATTTTCCTTTCATTTTTTTTTATGATAAAAATATTTTTAATATTATGGATTATGGGTTTCCAGTCTTATCCATACGATTATAATATGTTGGTAAGTAAAATAGCGATTCGGCCTTGGTACACCTACAAATAAATCCCAATTATATTCAAAATATTTAGTATAAATTTGGTGTATTAAAAATTAAAAATAATGTTAGTGTGTAAAATAAATACAATTAAATGAATTACAGACTAAAATTCAAAAATAAATTTTCAGTTTATTCAACAAATAACAACCAACAGGTGTGTTATTTGGTCCAAGTTTGGTTCTATTATAATTACATTATTCTAACTCAGTTGTCTAAAATCTGATTTCATCAAAATATTTTTGTACTATACGCGTATTATAGGCGGATAGGCAGTATTAAATTATTTTAATAATTTTATTTTTTTGTGTAAATGAACGTGTTCTTGAACGAAAAAGCATATTATTATTTTCGTTACCTACATACAATATTGGTTTAGCCAATATTTTAAAGGTCCCATATCATATATTATATATTTAATGTTAAATTAATATTTTCCATTATGTATTCATTGAGTTTTGAACTTTAAAAATTAATTATATTATAATAATGTTCAAAATTCAAAATTTTATAACCATCCCAGACAGCCATTATTTGTTTAATAATATTTTTATAACATTATAATAACGAATAATATTAGTATAACGTTATTATAATACTCTTATAATATTATCATTACAAAATGCTGTCTGGGATATAGGTACAAATGTAATGTTCATTAAATAAACTAAATAACTTTATATAGTTTTATAAAAATAAAAACAATTTCTTTTTTTTTTGTATTAAATATATTTTTGTGTCTCATATACCTACCTATTAAAGTACTTGAATTATATAATAAAAAAAATTAAAACTTGGCCATACTCTTGATAGTTTATAGGTATATATAAATATAATCGAATTCTATAGAATCGAATATGTTCATGATACGTTTGGAACGCAGTAAGACTATTTTATGATTATATAGTCAATAAGAATAAGTATAAAAGACTTATATATAAATTATAAATCTATAAAAGTGTGTTAAGTACTCTTAATTTATTTATAAATTTATGTTTATTGGAATATTGAATTTTGTACACGTCCCACTACAGCAACTTTATAGTTGCATTAAATTATATATCGATTAATACCTATCATATATTTTACATATAATTTGAACGAGTTCTAGTATCCAATACTTTTTCTCGGCTCTTCCAAAATAAATAAGAATTATATAATATTGTTCTAAATTGTCTACGGATAAAAAGCTTACATAAAGTCATATTTTTTTTTTCTCAACAAATAACTTTAATAAACGCGTATCAAAAATAATAATAAAAAATTATTAGTATTTTAAAAATGTATTTACTTCAACATAGTATTATTATTTACTTAGTTGCATTATTTTCTCTAATAAAATATAAAACAAATAATAGATACTAAAAAAACCATTATTCATACGTTTTCCTGGATAGAAGTTTTGATAGATAAATTGCATGGGGATTAATATTTAACTAGATTAACATAATTGTATTATAATTTAATTTGTACGTAATTGCTTAATTGACAAGAAAAAAAATATACCAAACAATTATTTGACTTTTTACACACTTTTGAGTTAACACTTTAATAGCAGTATTGTAATTTGAAATTGAATCTCGTGATAATTAATGATGCTAGCTAATTATTTTATACTTAGCTGATAAAACTTGTCTTATAAACATTTATAAAACTTTAATAATGTACATTCAGTACAACAATTACGCCAGTAATTTCTCTAGATTATAGTAAGATTAAATTTAAATTGTAATTATATTAAATTATTATAACTAAGACAAAATAATTAACAATTATTTTCCTCCAACACGACATAATTTTAAAACATGTCAAACACTTATTTTTTTTTTGTTATTGAATGTATTTATAACCAATGAACCCTAACTTTTTTTTACTAATTGTGCATTAAAAATATATTACAGTAGTTATATTATAGTATTATGTGACATACATAGATCAATCTTAGATGATGATAAGTATTATCCCTTTAGATTTTTTGAGATATAGAATCGTGTAAAAACTTCCTTGTTTTATTTTCGAGAGTTAATTTTATAGGCGTTTTGATAGTGGTCATCGGTCGGTGGAGGAATTTTACCCCAAAACCGAATCACTATAGTATCATTTCCTACAAAATTAACGAACCCTAAGAATTAGTAGAAATAGGGAAAATAGTATATAACTACCTATCGAATATATACAAAACTTATTATGTTCTAAATTACACCAGCTGTTATATTTATATTTATATTTATATTCATAAAATAACAATTTTATGAATATAGGGACGAACGATTTCTCAACGTAAGATTCTGTATAGTGTGAATTAAAATTCTGAAAAAAACTGTTCACAACATTCATAATACTTAATTGTTTATTTAAAAAAAAAATCATTAATTTGATAATTTAAAATCATATTATACACTTATGTATTATTATATAAGTGCATGATATGTTTACATTTAATAATAGGTATGATAAATAATTAACAGTTTGTATAGACATCCAACCTGTAAAGTAGATGGATCCAATATCCAATTATGAAATTTATCTTATCTTAGGAGTACCTATATAAAATACTGTTACACGTTATATTTACTCTATGCTTTTAGTTGCTTTGTCTAGTAATACAAAAAATATTTTAAATAATTCCATATACACACATTAAACAGATAATTATTTTATAAATTGAATCGGAGACAAAATTTTAGGTAGGTAAGTACCTAAATTTAAATAAGTTTATCAAAATTATTATCTTAGATACTTTATGGACTTAGTGACTACATGTTCAGTGACTATTTAAAGATATAAAGACATAAATTATGTACCAATCATAATTTAAAAAAGTAAACATAATTAAATCAAACAATGTTAGTTAGCAGCTAACGTTCAACAAATATACATTTTTTTGTGTATATTATGGTTACTAAAAACGAAAAAAATATTATTGGGCACAGATTATTTTTAATAAAATAATTCAAAACCATCCACCTTGCAATTATTAATTTTTAAAGAAAAAGTTTGTTGTAAGTACAAGTTTTATTACTTCACTATTCAAACACAACAGTCATGTTGTTTGAGTAGATAACATTTATTTTGTTAATCACAGTCATTTTAAGAAAATGTGTAGTCTTTATCTTTATTAAAATAAAAAAAAAAAAACCATTCGATTTTTGTATAGAATATCCAGTATTTTGTTCAAACTAGCAAATGTATTTAAATGTATATAATAAAAAGGTATTAATACGATTGAATTCTAAAAAAAATAAAAAAACAAGCTCAAAAAAATATAATATTTTTACTAACCTTGAATTTTAGTTGGGTTTTGAATCAACATCAAGATACACGGTATAACAGAAAATAGGAGAAGTCCAAAATTAAGAAATATCTTCATAATGATACTTTGTTAGTAAAAATTATATTTTTTAATTCACTTTTGATCACTTAATGAAACCGACATAGATAGTTAAGTTCATTAGTATACGAACACTTAAAAAAAATCATTTTGATTTTACATTTCACATTCGAAGAATAATAAAAATAAGAAATGTATATGTATGGTTTTATGGTCTAAAGTCCTCTTATGGTTGTAATGAAAATAACTGTTTATTTTCAAATCTTCATCATTTTCAACTAGAACAAATAAAAATACAAATAACTTAATAAAAACGTTTAAAAACGAAACTATTTTTGGGGAGTATTTAAAACTTCATCAGATTAAAAAATACCAACAACACTTCAAATTAAACATAATATGTATACTTATGTATGCTATTAAGTATAAAGTTGAATGTAAATATTTTAAAATTGTATATTTTAAAATCGCTTTATACTATTAGCATTGATTTTTTTTCGCATCACAAATAACACAAACTAAAGTTTTTATTTCTTTAGAAATGTTATATCTGTATTTTAAATGAGGTATTGGCAATTGGTTTAAAAAGTTAACACTGTGAACTTAAAAAAATAACTATTACCTAATTATTTAAATACAAATTTGATGTACTCATCAACTGTAATTTAATTCCCCTTACTCTAAAATATATATTTTTATGTATGTTTTGGTTAAGTATACATTATATATTATTATTTATTATAATTGAAAACAAAATAGTTTTTTTTTAATGTATATTCCTTTTGGAAAAATCATATTTGTATATTTTCTATGAATATTTCATTATGAGTAATTAATGAGTAAATATTATATAATTGAGTTACCTATATTCATAGAGCATTGAAATTTCCAAGAATTTTTTATGAATTTATAATTTTATACTTCATAAATAATTTTTCAAAAGTAAATATTTGTAAATGTTATGCAAAACGTATAATTATAAAAATCACAAAATCAAATATTTTATTGAACAAACTAAAATTAGTAAAATATATATTATATTATAAAGTAGGTATTATACCTATAATGTACTCTTCTAAAAAGTAATCTTAAACTACAGGATTTAATAATGCATAATATATATTATTTAGTACTCTATGAGACATAATACTATGCAATGGATAAAAGGTATACAAGCTAACATTTTTTTCATAAAAAAAATTTAAAACATCAATTCATATAAACTAATTTAATACATAGTGAAAAAAATATAAATATAACTAACAACGAATTATTAACAATACACATTTTATCAACTAATTCAAATATTGTACTGTTTAAAAACTATTGAACGTGAAAAAATACGAATAATAAATGCAGTTATGTTTAAAAATATATTACTTTATTATAAAATTATATTCATGTTTTTATTCTCCATTTAAACTAATCAATTATATTAATCTTATGCAAAATAAAATTTTAATATTTTGATTATTTATGTGATATAATCATATGATAGGTATATTATAATATATAATGATATAATTTGTACTTTCTAACTTGCAAAGGCGGTAAACAATTTATGTCAGATCAAAAATTAATGAAAAGTGAACTGTAACGGTTCAGTAGTCACGATGCCGCGATGTTTTAAACGAATCAAACTTTAAACGTATCATATAATATGGGCGACAGCGTCTTAAAATATTATTTGACACTGAATCGTTGGATTAATAAAAAACGTTGTTTAAAACCCATACGAAAGCGACAGAAAAGTAGTACTTATTATATATACTTATTAAATGCTTTTGCATGACTGTGAATAATATTATGTCGAACGATAAGAAAATAGGGGGAAAATGTTTTTTAGTTGATATTTTTTTAAACTGTACCTACACATTCATTTTTAGTTTTTATTTTTACACGGATTGAAACAATTCGCGCTCGCGCTCACACAAAAATAGAAAAATCGTATAATATTATAAAATTCAACGTGTTACCATTGAGTGAATTATATTATGTCACATCAATATTTCATACACCGACGTACGTATATGTGATCCGATTGACAAACTATACGAACAGTTTGGCGATTACAAAATAAATTATCATTCGCGATTCGTTGGCATAACCGAAGGAGCACATGGTCAACGGGACACTGAACAGGCTACAAGCCGCGAGCCAGCCAGCGAAGCCAAGTGAGGCGGCGTTCGGCGCAAGCGTTAAGTAGTGTTGTACAGACGGATAAACATCACGACGACGGTTGTTCATTACCCGTCGGATATGATATAATATTACACAGATAACTATAATAGGTATACGCGTGGTACATAATAGGCATACCTGATACCGCGCGGTCTTGATATTATTATAATCTGTTATAGCTATGCTGTTTTTACGAACTTATCAGAATATATGTCAATTACCATTTACCTACCTATAATAATTGAATGCAACAAGTACGCGCGTACAATGTGAAAAAAATAGATAGTTATGATAAAGATTCGATTTAAAAATTAAAATACAATACAGTATTTGGTATTTACATTTTGCAAAATATACATAACTTAAATATAATATAAGATAAAAAAAATCTAATTTGTAATTTGGTTAAAGTAACATAATCAATTAAAGTAGGAGAACGAGGTTAAACACGGTTACAACATTACGACTTAAACTACGTACCTCTACTTATTAAGTTGTTATTGCTTGTTTTGATAAGTATAAGTACCAGCTATATAGACGAACAAATATTACGGCGACGATTGTTCATTACCCGTTGGATATGATAATATGATATTACACAGATAGCTATAATAGGTATACGTGGTACTGTGGTGGTACCACGTATACCTGATACCACGCGGTCTTGATATTATTATAATCTGCTAGCGTCTAGCCCCATAGACCATACTAAGGCACTATAAATACTAGCACAGAATATAATATACTAGGTGTGCTACGCCGCCATTTTGCGACTAATAATGTTATGTGAATATGAATTTCCCCCCTTTGTTTTATCATTTTATCATTGACAAATGAGTCGCAAAATGGTGGCATAGAAAACCCATTTTATGTAGAGCCTTAACCATACTTATAGACAAGAAGTGATTGCACACCGAGAGTGGAAACATAGAGGGCGCTTTTCGGTGACTGAGACACACATATTATGTAGGTGTAGTACGGTAAGTTAATTATATAGATAGAGTATTGTATTTTGTCGTCAAGACAGCCTACATCAATGCGATATGTTTGCAAGCCGATTTTTGTTATACACAGTTCTTGTCTATTACCTACTTAGAAGTATCAGTTCTGAACTCTTTTACTACCTCTCGGTGCTGCTCCGGAGGATTTTTATCGTCGCTCTAAATCATTGTTAACTATTATTATAGCTGTAGCTACAGTTTTTATGAACCTATCAGATGTTAATTACCTACCTATAGTTGAATAGTTTAATGTAACGAGTAGGTACGTGCAACAAATAGGTGATAAATAATAATATGATAAAGATTCAATTTCAAAATTAAAATAATAAAAACAATATTATTACAATAATTTCGTGCTAACACTGCTAACCGACTTAAATTACGTATTAAGTAATTATTGTTTGTTTGAAAAATAGGTTATACAATGATATTATTAATTAACATAATATAATATTTGGGATAAAAAATATGTATGACAATACAAGGTTAAGGTAAAAATATTTTGTAAGCATTTTTGTACTAGCAGTTAGAACACACAATATAATATGGTCTTACTATATTACTACTATTATTAGAATTTTTTTTGTTTATTTGTTTAATTTTTATATGTACCTATATAAAATTAGCTTTATTCATCTGAAAAATGTAAACTTACTGTCACCTTCCTTTAATAATTTACGACTATTGTAAGGTACTTTAATTAAAACAGAGCATGATGAACACCTAATAAAATTATTATTTATACCTACTACAAAGAGGTGACGGATGTTTTAGATTTTCTTATAAACAGAAAATGAATTTATTAACAAGATTTATATATTAATTTTTAATTACTTACAAATAATCTTCAACTTATTTTATTATATTAATAATAAATATAGATACCAAGTACGCCTTAGAATTTTAAACAAGTTTGTGGGTAATTAAAAAATTAAAATAAAATTTTATTTAAATTTAGGTAGGTCGGTAATCATCAAATAATTAATTAATTATTCACTTTCATTTAATTAATATATGTAATATTAAAATATTATAATGTTTGTGTAGGATGCCACACTTGCGCAGGATGTAGCCGTTATATTATAAACGTTGGTATACGACACGGCAAATGTGTGTTCAATTAGTTCCAATTTGTTGTACCTACTACCTACTATCATATTATAAAATACAATTTAAAAATTAAATTAATGTAATTAATAATATTGAAAATGAACAAAAAATAATATTTGAAAATGTAAATAATAATATTAATAACTTAAAGTTTGATAATAGGTCAATTCACCTTATTATTAAACTAACAATTTTATTGGGTCCACTGAACACAAGTTTACAAATATAGTCATGCGGGCGTGTCACATCTAATTATTTAAATGTGCATAAGAATTTTAGATTCGAGCGAAGTGATAAATTTCTAAGTGAGTAAGGTCTAACAAAGGGGTTTTATTTTTTTTTTAATTAAGTAAATATTTAATAAGTATAATAAACTCGATATAATTGTAAATCTTATCTTTTTAATTCTATATAATAATTGTATTTGTTAAAAATATTTTTGATTCTAAGCAAAGCAATGAATGTATTTGTTTTATAATAAATGTGATAAGTTTTTTTTCGTCTGTCATTACCTTTAGAAGTAATAAATAAGCTTCAAATTTCAACTTTGAGGGTGGATTCTGGTATTAAATTGGATCGTTTCTGGAGAGTTAAATAACAAGTAGGTATTTTTCAAATATATTAGAAAAAACTTAACAAAAATACGGAAAAACAGTAATATATTTTTTGTCACGACTGCACTGAATGTTTAGTTTTCGATAGCGGTTGAAGCGTTGGAAAGCGTCCTTTTTCCGTCCAGCGGGCGATAAAGTGGAAATCCCCAAAAGTGCTGAGCGCAAATATCACGCGCGTATCCCCTGCACAACCAGACACTGAAATCTATACCACGGTCCGAACTAAACATAAACTTTTGGTTACGTCTTATATTAATACGGAATACAAGGCTACGGCTACGGCTAAGTTTGGGGGGGCTTAGGTATTCTGGTTTATCTCTATTTTCGTTATCATCATTGAAATTATATTTTAAAATTTAAACATAATAATTGTTTAAATATTCTCCATTGGTACTTTCTGGTAGGTTAGATCATAGCCACTAAGATGCTGTTTTATCTCAATTTTCTTCAAGCTCTGTTCCTTTTGAAATGTTTGAATACATTTCCACATTGTTGGGTGACTTGAGTTTAGTAATCTATTGATGCAATGAAATAGGAAATCTAAGGTTCCTCATTCTACGTTTATTTGTACGACCTATCTATGCATCTATAGGTTATAAGTGATTCCAAAACGTCTTCATTCATCAGTTTAATACGTACTTTAACATAAATGCATAATGTCTCAAATACGTCTATATTTTGACGTAATTGTCAGGTACAAAATTTGAGGTACATATTAAATAACAAGGTAAAATATTGCAAGTCCGTTTTATATTTGTCTAACGTTATAGAAATAGTTTAATTTTTTTCACGAAACACGTCGTTTGGCCGAAAAAGACGACAATTATTTCAAATGAGTTTAATGGTATTTTGTTTCATATTTGTTTTTGTTTGTTAATTTGTTATTATTTTGAGATATAAATTAATATTATATATTTTGATTGCCAAAATTAACCTCTCATATTAACTTGCGTTTTATCTTGAAATAGAAAAAAGTTCCATTGTCGAATCAATTTTCAAATTTAGCCTACAAATCTAAATGTTCTGTCGTAGATAATACTAAATTCCTACTTCCACCGGTTCAGTGTAATTTATTAAAATTTGAATACCATCAATAGTTTCGGAATAATTATCGTGTACTGTGTTATCTATTATAGTTGACGGAGTAGATGATGCAGAACAATTAATTTTCTGTACACGACCCACATTGCATTTAATTTAACTGACTGGACGAAGAATAACGTGAACTGCCTACGAATACAATGTTGACGGTTTGGAAACTATCTAATGCGAAATGCCTTTAATAAGATTATTATTGAGCTAAAATATTAATTTTGTGGAGTGATGCAATGTGATGTTATTATGTACTATAACAAATTTGGATTTATATTCGTATTTATTACGTCCACAATTTATAGGTAGAGTATTTTATATATTTTTTTGGCAAACGTATTGTATAAATAACAACTATAGTATTTTAATAAATTATTGTTCTTTTGTCATTTTTGTTAACAAAGAATTCTTTGTACGATTGAGCTCCATATTTTATTACACAATTTTAAAAAGTATAAATGTTAGCACGTCAACATGTTTTGATTTGGATATTATAACTGATACAAAATGGATATAATATACGACTTGGACTACGGATGGCTATGAATTCGATAATGAATCGACTGCTTACTTTAATTATTATAATCCACGGTATCTCCGACTCAAAAGTACAAAATTACATTGATGAATTAATTATAATTTCTCTACCTATATATAGGTTAGGTTATAAGTAACAGTTGTTCACCAATACATCATGCACGTTAATTACAAATTATTGTATTAGTATTATTTTCACGCTTTTCACTAGGTAGCAATTATTGCTATCACTGTTATAACAATTACTTCAGCTACTACTCCCGTGCACTGCAGAGATATAATGACCCTAGGTTTCCAAAACAATTCCACTCATACCGTGCTTTGGTTTCATTTCTCTGTTAGGTATAACAATTCGTGATTTTTATTTTCACTGTTTGTTTTTAACGGTTTTAACGGGAACCCTATTAGATTATGTATTGTATTTCTGCTTTTATTTTTACTGCTATGCAAATATCAGTAAAAAAAAAAAAAAAAATAAAAAACGATAAACGTCGCATTGTTTAATTTCTGTCCTACACTATAATAGGTATTCACACAAATCATACATAATAAATTACAAAAACTTTGATATCATATATTATAATATTCAAGTTAAATCTAATATTTATTTATTCAAAGGTATTATTTGTTGTTTGACTTACGTGGGTTGTTTGTTATTTCATTCATATTGTATTAGAGTGATTATGCGTTAGACATTAGACACAGGCAATACTATTGTCAGTAGTACTTTGAAAACATAATTTTAATTTTACAAACTATATATGCAACAACACAATATACGTCTACACATCCACAGACATGTTGGTGCCAACATGAACACGAACTTCTTACAAAGTTTGCGAGCTATAAAACGTCTTCAATAAAGTTTATTACAATAGTAATATTATTATGGTTATTTTACAATGCCCTTTAGATATCAAGTTTGCAATGTCAGTAATAAAAATGATTTTCGAGTTAGGTACGTTAAAATGACTATCAATAGCTTATCAAAAAAACATACGTTAAAAATTATTTTAAAAAAAAAATGAATACCAATCATTTTCCACAATGCTTGTTTCTTTTTTTGATCATTAAACATGAATCAAAACTATTTAGTAGTCCGTTAAATAGCCACCGTACAATTACAACAATTGATTTTCGGGGTATAAATAATATTTGTGTTTGCGTTTGCGTTTCATTAATACCGGAACGATGTAAATAAAATATACAGAAACGTTCACAACTGTCATTATAATATACACTGAATATACTTGCTCGTAAATCGCAATTAATCAAAAACTCATCAAATGACCCGGATGCGGAGAACTACATAATATTAGTATAATATTATGTAATAATTTCGGCGAATAATATTCGTTATCGGTGCACGGAAAATAAGCGTGTTGCGGAGTAGAGCTGTTGACGTCACCCGGACAATGGTGGTCGCAAGGGGTCGGCGCCTGGTTAAAATTTGTGAATAATAAAAGGCAAAGTAAAAAAAAAAAAAATAGTAACATTGATTAGAGCGTTTTCTCGTTTGTGGATGGTTTTATCGAGTATATTTTCAAAGCACGTGGGTCAAATACTGTAATGATTCTACAGATAACTATTATCTAAAAAAAAAAACAAATTTCTGAAAACGTTAACACTATTTGAAAAAAGAGTGTTTACATTCTAATAACAATCATTCTGTGTAATTATATTCGTATAAAAATAAAATGTGCAATATCGTAATAATATTATACATTCATACTTCGGTGGTTCGGAGATGAATGAAATATTCAAGGCGACTCATCTAACATATTGAGCGTTTAAATTTAAACCAGTATAGTTAAGTAGTTCATTGACAGCAGTCAACATTTTTAGATCGATTTAAATTTACGTTTTTCAAAATGTCTTCTTTATTTACTCATTCAAATATATACGTTTTGAATACACTCGAGTAATTCGATACGAAAGACGGTATAGCCATCGCTCAAAACCGTCATGTTACATGAACCTTAAACGGACATCACACACACACACACACACACATTATAGAATCGACTTACAAGTATTGATGGTGGTAGTATTGGGGGTACAAGTGGCACTGATGTCATCTGAAATACCTTTGACAAAGTTCTATAATATTATAGAAGTGTGCCTACCAGCCACCCTGACCAAAGGTTCCATCCCTTAAATTTACCTATGATAATCGTCACATATATAACCATAGTATCGGCGTCACTGTGGGGTAGTATCCTAGGTTCCTGTAGGTATATTATATTTTTACATCTGTTGGCCGGCGCATTGTATAGGCAATTGCGGTACACGTGTGATTGCTCAATCCGGATGGTTTTATGGACTATGGTTTATCGGTAAACGAATAAATTTAGTATAATAATACTGTAATATTTCATTTCAGTGACATTAATCAATTATTATACCGTGTTCATATTGTATTGAATAGGACAATGAAGTCAGTACCTATAATATTCATGCACCATGCCACAATTTATAACTATTATAATATGTGTATTATTCAGTTAATGGTTATTTTTATTTTTTATTTTATTTAGAAGAGTGGTTTTCCAATTACAATATAGATTAATTTAACAGCATATAATTTTTACACACGATTATAGTATAACTATATTATATATTATACTCAAATCAAGAAATTAAGAGTTTAACATTAGTCATTAATAGTTATATCAGAGAGAGATCAATATTTACTTATTCACTAATATGATACATCTATCACACAAGATTAGTTGACAGTTTCCGAAAATAAAAAATTGAAATAGGTATTAAACACATTTATAGCTACCCATCAACATTATACTTATTTACTAATATTATACATCTATTTACAAGAGCATATTTTAGACTATTATATTCGTAGTTCGTGGACTGAAATTTGGTTATAAAATAATAATAATGAAACAATCATGTTTAATAAACTGTAAAATTAAAACCTACAAATATTGTTTTACATGAAAATTTGACTAGTAATAGACAATAATATATATTTAAAAAAAAAAAACAACGAGGAATAGATTTAACACTCAAAGTGTAAGAAACTTTTATGAGAGTTAAATCTATTCCTTGTTTTTTTTTTTTTTTTTTTTTGAATGTATAGGATTTATTTTTCATTCTCATACTGAAAATCTTTCTGTAAACTTACTAAATAAACTGGTAAATACCCTTAAGAAAGTAACAACACAATATTGATAAAAATATTTATTTGTTATTGGAAATTTTATATTTTAATTATTTGAAATAATTATGAACGTTTATAAATATTCATCTAACTAATGGTTTTATTTAACATTATGAATTTCCCTTTATGTTTTTGATTCTACGCATTAAGCGTGATATGTGGCACCTTTAAATTACTAGACATATGAAATTGTTTGAAAGACTTTAAGAAATACCATGACACATATTTCTTAACATATTACAAAGATTTGATTACACTTGACTATTCATAAATTTAATGTATGCGGCGTAATTCGTTTAAAATATTTTATTTGTTTTTATATAACGTTTATATGTCGTTTTTTAATTAAAAAAATATTATGAAAAATATAATTCAGTACCTAGGTATTTAACGTAATCTAGATAAAATTCAAATTATTGTATTATTTATCTTATCTAGATATATTTTTTTTATAATTATCTCGGCTCAATACACTGACATTGAAAAAATAAAACTTGATTTATACACATTTTATTAAAATAATATTAATCTATTTAATAGCGAAGAAATTATTTACAACTTTTTACCATACCAATATTCATTATATGGTTTTATTTAAAACTATATTTTACTGTGTTCTCGGACATCGAACAGTATTATGATTTATGACTAATTAATAATAATAGATTTATTGATTATCGGTGTTTAAACGTATATATTTTATTACATCATAATATAGTATACAATTATTATTTCTCAACCGTACTATTTTCATTTTTCTTACAGTTTGTAGTTTGGCCAAAATAACCATTACATTTTAATACGAACTTAATAATATAATATAAATACTTAGTATCTTAATAGATTTTGAAAGCTTATTTTAAACGTTATAAATCTTCCCACCATCATCATATCCATATATTTTGATATGATTATTGGTTATTATACAAAATACAATATTTGTCTAATTTTTTTAATATCTGCGATCTTCGAATTAAGTCTTTTTTAATAAAATATTTATATAGATTTTGACGTAATTTCTTCTTTCTGATTTGGTCTCAGCAGCATGTTAATTTTGATCTTGATTTAGCATCGGCCATCGTTGCAAATTTAAGTAACTTGAGTGGGAAAATTCTTATTAAACATCAGATCATTTGCTGACCAGAAAGTCCCATCAGAAAGTACAGCTATCCAAGTTCTCGGATTACACATCAATGGAACAATGTACTTAAAGAGTAGGTAAGACCAATACGTCCTACTACGATACACTCCATCGTAAATAAAACTGTTAAAATGAATTTTTCTGTGAACATTTAAAAAGTAGTTTATACGTAAAAACACTATATATCACACAATTATATATTATGTCTGACATTTGGTCAGTGAAAAATATTGCTTTGTTTAAAATTAAAATGCTAATTAATAATATTGATAATATTGTATTCTGTTGGTCGGTGTGGGATTCAACTATTGATTTTGTATAGTGTCTGATCAATAATAACTGAAAATATAAATATTATAAAGTGATACAACAATAATGATTAGAATACTATAAGTGTTTAATAATCGATGTACTAAGACCGCGCTTACCTGTAAAAACGCAGGATCTGTAAATTATAAAATTATACCTATTGAAATCAAATCGTGGGAACTTAATATAAGAAAATGTGAGAAAAATTCATTGATTTACTTGATATAATTGTAATTTATGGCAATATGAATCCCAATGAGTTGAGGAATATGGTTGTACTACCGACAAGACTTACAACAGGGAGTCCATAAAACATGCATATTACGATTGAGATAATGCAATGACATAATAATATGTTTGAACATATTATGACTGCCCAAATTTTTTTACTTGTATTCACATGGAAGTATGCAACCCTACGTGGAATGAAGCATTGAAGAACTTTAGTTAGCTGGACAAACGTCGACGGATTGTATCGACAATAATATTATTACCGCACAAGTGTTAGAAGTTAAAATCACTAGTGAATTCTATTCAATAATATTTTATTGTTCAGAACAAAATAAAATATCCAATATATAATGGTACATTCGATTTAAAAATATATTTTATAATATACCCCTGATATTATATTCATAACGGTGTTTAGACTCATCAAAGTATATTGACGAATAATAATAATACAGAGGTCGTATGAAAATTATATAATAATGGTTTTCCACCTAAACACGTTTCGATCACCAGAATATTCAATTTTTTTTATGCTTCATGCTTTTATGACATAAACGAAAAATCTCTTGCGCATAGTGTGCTATGAATATTTTCAATGTTTAATAATATAATCTTAATAATAACACACCACCAGCCTACATAGAAAACGGAATCTTCTCGCTCTAACAACCCTTTTGCGCGTCGCTTAGCTATTAGACGAGCAACAGACTATTAATAACGACTGATCTAAAATATTTTAAAGACCAACGGCAGTCGTCACCAGTATTCATAAAATATCTTATTAGATTTAAATTAATTTCCGTTACTGAATGTAGATCGATGAACCACTCTTTATTATGATTAGGAGGCGATCCTCTCAATAAATTTGGAGACTGGTAGTTGTCAATTGTAGACCATTAATTTATGTTTTTAAATGTACCTACTTAGTACTTATAATATAAGAATTTTTTTTTTTGGAGCATAAACGTATTCATAACATTTTATGTAAAAGTTATGTCTTCAAATAGAAATTCCATAAAGTGTATACTTTTCTAAAGTGGTCAAAATGAAAGTTTTCCATGTGTTTACTAAAAATGTTAAATGTCACTGCACAAACAGTAAAAATAGTTTAAAACAAACCTTTTATTTTATAATATTATAAAAATCTGGAAATAATAATATGACATAGCTACAAAGAATCATAGTTTATTAAATTTGATAAAAGAAAAAAATGTTTGTTTAAAACAATTAGGTTGTAATTATTTTGGAATGTAGGTACGTTAATATTATAATACCAAGAAAGATTTTCAAAAAACAAAGAGATACGTATAAATGTATGTTTATTATATTTTATCGATTTTCACATTGTTCATTCCACAAACACGACAAACTATCCTGTCAATAACAATACTATGATTAATACCCTGGGTACACGCGCAACCATGATTGCCATCACTAGTCTCGATGCGTCAATATCTGGCAAAGATCACCTAATGACAGATGAATGCACCAAAGACCGAAACAGATAACTATGACTCCAAATGCCCAAGGACATCAATGGAATCACCAAGGACCCCACTGCCAACTTCAAGGAATGCCCAATACTCGGGTTAGATCTCAAAATGGTTCCTAAGGTCAAGGTCCTTATATGTTCCATTCTCTACCAAAAACTAAATGATATGTGAAAGCGATACCAACGTTTGAAATTATTATACAGAACAGATTTCTGACCATCTTTTACAGTCGATTACAACACCAAATTCATTGACATCAGTCCATCAATTTAACATTCGTATACATTTCTAATACTTGTTATTCCCTCACATTAACGTAGATAATCTAAATATTAAAATCAAGCAATTTTCCGTGTATTATGATATTATTGTCTATTTCCAATATTATTATTATTACTTTTAGATTCTGAGCGTAGCAAATGATTAATGAATGTATTGTATTTACAACGATGTGTGTTTTTTTCTGTTAGTCATCAACATTTGGGGTACTCCAAACATCAGCATTTTTCCTGATAGAAAAATGAATCTAGATGATACTTTTGAGAAGTCAAAGTTGAAAATTCTAAGTAGTTTTCGAATACGTCTGGAATAACAAAATACAATTTTAATTTTTACACAAACCTAATTATTGAAAAAATCTATTTTATTTTTTTGGTGTCACTCAAAAACTGATAGCCAAACACTTGAAATATTCATCAAATATTTATATAATAATTTCCCATGAACGGTAATATTTTCGAAATATTTTGACTTTTTTTGAACTGCAATTTATAGCCTTGAGAAATTTTTATTATTGTCGTTTTTTAATATTAAGTACTTATGCTAGGATGACACAACGTCATCACTCAGAATTGTTTTTCATATGCAATGATGTATCATTGAATTATAATATAATACATCCATTATAATAAAATTCCCAACAATGATTGTTCCTACTTGTCCACTTTTTTTTTTATACAGGTAATAATTATAATCTTTAGTTAATATTATAATAGTCCAGATATAAAAATTTATACTATATTAAAATATCATTAACAATAAAAAAAAAAAATAAAATATAGTTACAATCCATAAAATGTAGGTACAGTTTATTAAATTGTTTTTAGTTTTTTTACCGATCAGACATAAACGTGAAACACGATTGCGTGATTTTAAATTTTGCTTATACCTATTCAGAAGCATTTTATATATTATGATTTAATTAATTCTTTGGTAGGTAGCCATCTATATTATATATATTATATTATGTTACTAGTTATAACCGTAGATAATTTGACATGCAATGGAACCATGTTGTTTGTGACCGCAAAATAACCTACATAACCCTGCACAATGTAATTCCGTTCATCGGTGGTTGTGGTTACAAATTGACATATTCGACCGTTTTCGTTCGATAGTGACATATTTGATATTGTTGATTAAAATGATAACCAACATAATTAGTTGTAGTCACAGCGTTCGTGGAAGAGTTAGAACAACTTATTTTAGTTGTTTTCGATTAATGCACATAAAATGTTTGTTTCTCTATAAAAATACTCAAAAAATCAATAGGTGCAAATACATGATTGTGCAAATTATTTTAAGTTATAAATTCATAAAAATGTTTCTTTTAAAATCTAAGATTTTAAAATTTAATAGAAGATTCTTCAATGGCTTGTCTATCTAAATTATTAAAAGAAAAATGTCTTCTATAAAGTCAAATTATAAAATAAAGTTGAATTTTTTTTATAGTTGTTTTATGCTCAAATTTGGATGAAATTAAATATATAAATGAAGAAAAACGATTTTAGTTTTATGTTATATTTAAATAATATTATTCATGCGTACTTAAAAATTCTGAATTTTATTATTATAATAAAAAAGTATTGTAAATACAAATAATATTAATACAACTTAACGGCTACCGTATTATTAATAATACTAATATAAAATATTTTTGACTGAATAACCATTTCCGCTCAGAACCGTTTTTCGTATACAATGATATTTTATCATTGAATTCAAATTTAACTTATCCATTCAATGACCCACTCATTGACGACAATCTGGATACACTTGAAACATACTTAGGAGCAGATTCGAGTTTCTTGGGGTGTTTTTATATATAAATGTGTAAATTATTGACATGATATAATATGTTATTATAACAAATGCTAATTTTCTATGATAGTTTTTAATTATACAATATAATATTATCTGTTTAAATTATCTTGATGAAATAAATATCATTAGTCACTATTTCGATAAAATTTTAAAGACAAAATGAAATTTTTTATTATATTTAATTATCATTAATTTGTGTGTTTATATCTCTGTATCACCAGTATAAATGTCAGACCTAACGTATATATTTATATCATATCATAATAATATTTGTTTATAAACTTAATTGCTTACACCTGGTTAAATATTATTTAGTAGGTATTTTTAATTTCGTATTCATGAGTCTAAGTCATATTAAGATCTTTAAGCAATGATTACGATGTGGAAAATTACACGAACTAATGGTTTTTAAATGATCTAAGTAAAATTGTAAAATTATAAGACGTGCTCGTAAAAGAAAAATACCTTTATTTAAAATTTAATTAATCAGAATAAAAAATAATTATGCTTGAACTTTTTATTTTTGTAGAACATTGTATAGATGTTGAACTGATTTTGAGTAATGGAATGTTAGAATAATATATATATTATATTTTAATATCTTTTCGGTTTAAAGTTATAATTATACAAATAACTATTATTATTTTATTACGTATCTGTATAAAGAAAATTAACAACCTTTAACAGCTATTTGTGTATAATTATTCGATAAACTGTAATGTTATGACTTATAACACAATAGTTGTATTAATACTTTTGTTTTATGTAAGTAAACTGTAATAGTAAAATGCCAATAACCATTAATATAATTGTTCAGTGTTTTTAACTTCAGTCATGGTTATGGTTAGTGTTCAAGCATATAGGATATGTAATTAAAAATAACAATAGGTATTATTCAAAAACGCTGAAGATTTTATAAGCACCTAAATATATTGAAAACTCATACACATAATATTATGATGTATTTCATAATATAATTGATGTTAATCACTGTGAATAGTTGGTTTAGAAAAAGAATCAAAAGTTTGCTCATGAGTTATATAAATTATATACTGTTAAAGTATATTATCGCATGTAAGCTGTATATATTTTGTATTATGTTATAGGATGAACAGTTTCAAAATAAAGAACAAACCGTGACATCAAGAAGATTAGAAAGTAAAATATTAAATATTTACATGACATTGAGAAAAATAAAGATGAGAGAGAATCCAACTCAACACACAGCGCGATTTTACGTTGGTAGTCATATCAATTTATTTTTGAAATTTTTTTCCGATCCAAGAGTGTAAAATATAAAATACTTCAATAAAAATGTTCGATAACACACCTTCCCATTAGTTTAAAGTTCTAGACTGCAGACAGTGAAAAATCATTACTCTTGTGAATTCATATTGAAAATAATTATTTTCATTATATTTTATTTCGATTGGTGCGTGTGTCACATTTTGACATATTATTATGAAGTAGCAGGGTCGATCTTCGAAGGTAAATTGACATATTTTAGTAGTGTACATTTATACATTTTGAGAGACCTGCTGGTGGTTAGTGCTTATTGAACACGACCATTATGTATTACCTGCAGAAACTTGTGTGGTCGTGTGTCAATCTATTATCATAGTGCACTCTGTCTACTCGTGAAATATATTATATTGATCTGGATGACTGGATAAACAATGAAGTTTTAGAATGCTCAGTCTTTGGATGTGCGTCGTGTTATATTAAATATACACACAAATCGTTCGTTGTTATTACGCTTAGGTACTCCGATCTCGGCATGAGGCGATCGTACACGTTTTTTACAAATTGCGTTTAACAATATTATAAAACTGATGAGACGTAATCCAACTACTAGTTTATTAATTTATTATGTACAAAACAAAATTTAATATTACAATCACTCGAGGAATTATTCCAAGAGGACTTCTCCCCACTATACCACTATGGAGTATGGATCAAATTTCGTTAATAATATAATATACAGTGTATATTATATTATACATTATATTATACACTATATACCTAAGAAGTAACAAATCTACGTCAGTAATTTATTATAAATAAATAATATTATAATACCTATACTAGAACTAGCCATTCTTCAGAATATTTTACACAAATTTCACAATTTCAAACATCTATGAACAAATATTGTGGTCAGATATCTGTATTTATATTTGTAGCTACTTTTAAGTTATTGTTTTAAAATTGTATACTTTGTTATAAAGATAAATGCGTAATAATATATTATCAATTATTATATTATATATCCTTAGTATAGGTATCTATTTAATGTTAATTATCGTTTGTTTTAGAATTACAGGTAAATGTTATAATTAATAACTCAGCGCTACCATAGTGACGCAAAATGGCTGCAGTCTTTTTAATTTAATAGCTGTGAGCCTGTGAAAATACTGTGTTGCCTGTAGAAGACAAAGCAATTTATATAAAATGTATTATAGCTCTGTTTCTCTTCAAATCTTAAAGAAAATGTAATTTGAGAGAGAGAGACCGAGAGACCTCTCGTCCATGGAATAATTGCATTCAATTATTATATTATGGATAATAATGTAATAATAATATTGTATAAATTAATAATTATTATCTTATAACACAATAAATTAGAATGAGACAATATTATATTCTAATAAATTACTTTCTATAACTTGACAGTTTCACATCGCTAATACATTTTCATTTATTTTAAAAACATAAGTTCAAAACTAGATCAAGTAGTCTAACACTCGGGATTTCGACCACTCTTTGATAACCAGTGTCTCACCCGAAACTGTATTGCTACTGCAAGCAGTAGTTATTTAATATTAAGTTATACAATTGTGGTGTCCTGGGGATATCAATATTTTTTTATAATATTTTAAAATCTATGTTCAATTGCTTGCATTTATTTTACTTGTATACAAACAACTGTACATATTGTGGACAACGTTTTTTTTTCAAATTTCAAAAAAAAAAAAAGATGCACACAGGAACTTACAACACCTCAGACATCGTAAATAAATCCCACGGTTGTGTGTTTGACATATTTTAATAGTTAAGTCGTAGTATTTAAATTAAAAAGTATCAGTCATTTTTTCATCAAACATATAAGGTGGGTAGACACATTTTGAGATGACTCAATAATTTAGTCATTCATTAATTGGATAGAGTTTTGTTTAATTTGGAAGAGTAACATTTTAACGGTCAAACCAACTATTCTCGACATACGCTAATCCGTATCTTTAACAAGCCAACACTCAACGGTACCTACCTATATCTATAAGATAATGATATTGAATTATTTAATTGAATAATTTATTTAAAAAATATCCAAACCATAAATTCGTAAAAATCGAGGTATAATATTATTGTTATGAAACTTAAATACTTTTTTGTCCACTTCAACATTTTAATGTAGGTACCTACTTACCTTAGTTGTTAGACGTTCTTATACAGATTATTCCCAGTTTATTTCAGCCTTATGATAATATTTCGGTTATCTTAATAATGTACCATAATAATATGAATAAACATTTCCAACTGCAGCTAAATAGAAATTTGGGTCGGTATGGCTCTTCCTTACGCTTAAAGAAACTATTAAGAAAAATGATCTTCTTTAGGTTCCATCTATACTATAGATTCTATAATCTCGATTTCCTATCCTACACTTTGATCTTAGCCGATAGGCCGATAAGCGATTTCCTATCCATACAAGTGTGTCATAAAACTTTTTGAGCATTCAATGTTCCGGAGAAGGGCTCGCAAAAAAATTAGGTAATATTCATAATAAAACCATCGTTTTAGAAACAATACACATTCATATTATTATCATCACTCAGAATCTAAAATAAACTATGACCGAAAAATATTATGTAAGTACATAATGTTATACATTATAATGTATACGCTATCTGTATCCCTTTTAGTATATAATAAGTTCCTATTCTTAACACAAGAGAGCGTAAGTAATTCGATATAATATTATTATTATAATTGTCAATTTAAATAATATGTTTTTTTTTTTACAATTAATCGTTATTCATTATCGTATAATTTTTATTTTAAACAAATGCATTTTTTGTTGTTATTCATTAATTTAATGTCGATGAAGATACAATATTAATACTTAAAAAATATATGCATTCATATTGAACCGTTTAAAACTACGTCTTCTTGGCACTTACTATATAATTTAGGCTATTGTATACCTATACAACAGTTGCAGTAAACATTATTAGTGAGTTTCAAATACTGTATATAGATGTGATAGAATTAAATGTCCGACAAATAAAATATTTGTCTGTCACATGTAAAACTACGTATTAAAATATGTATTTTATTTCAAACACTGTTTTTTAATTAACCCCTACAATAGTACGCAGCTGGTATAGTAATGATGTGAATATTTCCTGGAATATTCACAAGCCTGGACACTTTCAGGGAAATTTACAACTTTTTTATATAATATTGTTCATACAATATTGTTTAACTTATACACAGTATTGTATTCGAATAACAAATACATTTTGCACAAATTATAAACGTTTGGTGATTCAAAAAATTATAGTTTACCACTCCAATATTCAAATGTCAAGTAATACGTTTCAAATAAATCAATCGTCTGTGCAAATATTCGATTTTAAATTGATTTTAAATAAAATATAGTTTCTCCCGTAGATAGGTACCTACCTAAATACAGCTGTGTTATTTCCCGGATACTTTCCTCTAGAAATATCGTTAGTGACACATCCCTAGTCTCTACGTAGGCATGAACAAGATAAGAAATCTACAATAATAATTATTTATTATGACTAATAATATTTCAATCGGAAATGTGATGAATATTAAGCTGGAATTACATGAACTTGCATCTTAAATTTTAAATGCCACAGACAAATTTAACTATTCTGAGCAATAATTTGAATATCTTAATATCGACTTAATATTATTTTGGAATATTTGGCCATTTGTTTATTAGTTTAATCTCTAAAACATAATGTCCAGCATGTCTTGTAGCTAAACGTCGAAACCCATCACTCACTCTCAATCACGAAAACCTAAATCGAATTCCGTCGGTTGAGATAATAATAACGGTTTCTCAGCATTATTTTTACCGACTACTCTATCACGCCCATGTCGGAAATAGGTACCTATGTACACAGTTTAGCCGGAATCGGTGACACGACTAACCTAAACCCAATCGATATTCTACGATAACCGCGCGCGATGACCTGTCCGTTTTTTTTATTATTGTTTATTTTATCGTATTTTAATTTAGGACACCGTTCAAAAAGGTTTTAAGCCCCAGCAAGGGTCGTGCGTTTTATAATTATTTTTTTTTCAATCAGTTACCTTAGTAACGCTTACGGCAACATACAATGAGATCGTATATACGATATACGATATAAACCTCACGGGTTCAAAAACACCGTTCAGTCAGTCGGAATTATTTTTTCTCTAACAACAGTTTTGCCTTAACGCGTGTACCTCCAACAGTCCTTCCTGTACAAAATATTATAGAATATTGACTACTATGGACTATAATCTATATTACGGTGTTAAATCCAATCGCTTATTAATAGTCTCCAACCGAGCACCGGAATTCACGACGGCGGTGAAAAATACTTTGCCCGGTGTGTTTGTTGTGAGGTATAACTACGATACGTCATCGCTGGACGACATTATCTGTACGTACACATTATTATTGTTATATTATACACCGATAAAAATATAATAATAAATTACACTTTCGATGTGTCGATATTACTTCCAAAACATGTTTTTCGAATTTAACGTACCTACCTATTGTCGAAAACAATGAATGACTGTGCCGTACTGCCGTTATTGATAGATTATACAGTATATACAGTCTATTTAAGATATTTTTTTTATTTTCGCAGCAAAAGTAGATGACAAAATGCAACATCGAAAAGTGAAAAGTATTGCTATTCTTGTGCATTCGGACGAAACACAATTTTATATTTGTTCTACAAACGAAAAAGTATGCAATCTACATGATTACGCTACTAATAATAAATAATTAAAAACATATTAGTTTGTAAAATATTTTCAACCCTATAGCTTTATAACGGATATTTTGTCCAATGTGCCAGTTTATAATAAAATTAAAAAAAAAAATTCAATCGTACCAGAAGTTCTGTTTAGTATAATTTAGTAAAATTATTATTATTATTGTTGTTGTTTATTAACACAGACCATTTACTTCAAAATATAAACCTTAAATTAATGAGTCATGTAGAAAGTAATATTATAAAAAAACAAACTTTTATTGTTTGTTAGAAACCTTTTCCTTTATATTACTTACTTAATACTTTGATATATTTTTGATGTCTGCAGACATGGCTGCTATGGCTGCAGATATGTTGTTGATTGCATAGTAATAAATGTTGCCGAATCTTCCTCAGTTAATCTTCACTTCTTTGAGTCTTTGAGCCAGGGACTGGTTCCTAAAAGAACTGGTTCTGGAACCGGAACCTTTAAAATATTAAGAGCCAGAACCGGAACCGACACCTTTATTTTAATAAATACAGTACTGTAACCTAACCGGAATTTTGAATTTAATAGGTTCTTTTAGGTTCAAAAATAAAATAATTGTATGTATCATAATTTAATGGTATTACTGTTTTGTGTCTAAACTATATATGATCATATGAGTTTTCTAATATTTATCATAACTACTATAATATTAATTAAACCAGCATTCCAAATAGGTATTTAAAATGATTATACTTTTCGGTACCTAAATTATCTGGAACCGATACCATTGATTTGATTTTATTAAAAAACCAGAACCGACCTAGACAGTTATTTTATTTTTGGGGAATCAGTACCGATAAATTCAAAAGGTTTGAGTGCCTGCTTTGGGCGCATATGATTTAATACAAAAAAAGAGACTTTCGCAAGCAAAGTTAAAGAGAACACTTTTATCAACTGAATCGCAATTTTTTTGACATAATAAAATATATCTTAAATATTATTCCATACTTCTAATACTAAATTATGAATACTTACTGAATTCTGTTTCTCCGTTTTCCAACATTCGTTAATATTCCAATTTTTCGAAACGTTTCCACATATTATTCACAAATTATGTTTTAATTTCTATCGATGTGTTACTTAAAAGTCGAATCAAACCGATATCATGAAAATGTCTCGCGTTTCAACGGTTTTGCACGCAAGCCACTTATTTGCCCTTCCTTGATTATTGAATAAATCAAAACTGCATTATAATAAACAATAATATTGAAACAATAAACTAACTAATCCACAACGCAAAAAATTAATGCGGTGTTCAATATTGCAATATTAATATGTTGTTATTTATAAAATCAAAGTGCTTAAGATAAATTAATAATTAATAATGACACTGAGTCTGTGTACCTACTATTTAACAATAAATCATAGGTTCTGAATGGTGACAGCTTAATTGACGATCCAGGTATAAACTATTTTATGAAGTCGTTGTCAGATTATTGTCATCGTGGATCATCGAGACTGGACTTTTTCAACAGCCGTTTGGCTTCGAGTTGTGTAAGATACCAACTGTGCTTAGCCCTGCGGCATTTGACACAGGTATTTTACATTTTCGTTTTTCTTTTGCACCCGTCATTGTTTATTCCGAGTATTCTATACGGAAACGTTTCAGTGCGACGTAGGCATATGGCCCGATCTAATGGGAGAAGAATATAATGGTGAATTATATTTTAGTTCAGCCGATGTACGACCTACCAAGACTGCTTTAGACGGGTATCAGCGAATTCGAACTGTTGGGAAAGGTGAGCCAGAAAACATTTGACCATGTCATAATAATATTATACGCGTTAAATAATATTGGCTAACGCGTTAGCCAATATAAAATGTATTCGAACATCGATAGTAATATTAATTGTATTTGAGACATGAATTCCTAGGAGCATTTGGGGTGGCAACTTTGTACCGAAACACAAATAAAAATAATTTAGTGGTAATCAAACAGATCAACATGTTAGATATGACTGCACAAGAGAGACAGCTCGCTTTGAACGAAGCTAAAGTCTTATCGTTACTCAGCCATCCGTATATAATAAGGTTATACATATTATTTCGAAAATCACGATGATCGTTAATTAATTTGAAGTTTTTATTGCATTTTTTTTGTTTTTCGATTACAATAGTTACTATGGGAGTTTTGAAATGGACGGTGTTCTCATGATTGAAATGGAATATGCAGATGGTGGTACTCTAGCAGAGTATTTGATTGGTCGTAATAACAATTTATTACCCGAAAGACAAATTTTAGAAATGTTCTTGCAAATGTCTGAAGCGATTCAATGCATTCACCAACGAAATATTTTACATAGGTGACAATTGCATTCCATCAGTATTAAGTATATTTTAAAAATAAAGACCGACTGCTATTGAAAGATCGTTAAGATTGATATTATAAGTACCTACATTTGATGGATATTTATGGATATTTAATTAATTTAAAATAATATATAAATATTACTTACTTATGTTTATATTTGTGTGCAAGATAATTTTTTAATTTTTCAGAGACTTAAAGACAACAAATGTTTTTCTGACAAAAAAACGTCAAATAAAGTTAGGAGATTTCGGTATTTCAAAAATAATGACCACGAAGTTACAAGCGTTAACAGTGGTTGGAACACCATATTACATAAGTCCAGAAATGGTAAGAATAAAGTTTCAAAAAAAAATTCCATTTAAATATGTTTATTTATATAGTGCGAGGGTAAACAATATGATCAGAAATCAGATATTTGGGCATTGGGTTGTATATTGTACGAGATGGCGAGTCTTCAGCGTACTTTTGATGCTTCCAATCTACCAGCACTAATTCATTTTATAACAAAAGTAGGTACACTAATAATTGCAAAATATTATTCTCGCAGAACAATATTTTTTTTTACATTTTTTTAGGAACATTTTGCACCAATACCATTGTGTTATTCATTAAATTTAAAAAAACTAGTGAACGATCTTCTGCAAAAAGATCCGCTCCGAAGACCGGATGCCAATTATTTAGTAGAAACAGTACCCGATTTTATCGATTTTATAACCGATTCTAATTGGGTACAAGAAAGCAGTGAACTCGAATCGAGTAACGACGATTTACTAAACAGGTTAGTGTTTACTATAGAGTATTTATTGTTTTAATGTATTTATTGTTTTGTAACTATAATACACAATATAATATACATTGTACAGTACAACCTCCTTATAACGTAATCGCTTTTTACCGACTGATTTTTTATTTATAAAGGAGTTTCCGTCATAGGGAGATTAAAATATATACGGGATTTTTAGGTATGTGGAACTGTTGTTTTTCTCCGTTGTAAGGTGAGATCTGTATTATAGGGGGTCCGTTATAAATAGGTTTTACTGTATACCTATATATACTTAGGGGTTTTTCTTTAAAAAAATCTTTTATTGTAAAACAGATCGGTAGTATATCAATTTTCATCACCGACAAATTTGACGCCGGTTCAATTACCATTCAGGGTCCAAATTGTACAGCTTGCAGTGAGTCAGACACATTTCGTCGCTCTCACAAGTGGTAAATCATAACACAATTTATTTTATAATTATATTATAATCATTGTTTTAATACATTAATAAAAAAATAAAATAAAATAAAAAATATTATATTACACTTGTACACGATATTATAATGTGATTAGTACCTAAAAGATTTCTGTTCACAGATTACTCAATTTTCACTTGGGGTGAAGACAAACATGGGCAATTGGGTCATGGTGAAGAAACTCCGTGGAAAAACGACCCGCAATGCGTCGTCTCGTTATTGGACAAACACATTACCCAGTTAGTCGATACAACAAATGAAAATTTAAATTAAAACCGAACAATGTTAATTAGGTACCTATGGTTGTATTTTATTAAATTATGTTTAATTTCAATAGAGTCGGAGCAGGGCACAACTTTAGTGTTTTCGTTAGCAGCACAGGTCTCGTGATGACCACCGGTGACGGTAAATACGGTGCTCTCGGCCACGGCGATTGGAATAGCGTTTCCAGACCAAAACTTATAGGTAGGTAGAAATTGCATTATAGACTTATAGTACACATTTTTACAATAATTTCATGATATAAAAAAAAAATTAGTATCCAAAAACTATTAAACCAATCAAAATTCGTTCTGTCCAATAGATTTTTTACTAAAAGTAGACGTGGTGAAAATTTCTTGTGGCAACTATCACCTCGCGGCGTTGACGAATGAAGGTCAACTTTACACTTGGGGTCGTGGAAATCATGGGCAACTGGGTCTGGGCAATTTACAAGACTGGTAAGTACGAAGTTTCCTCCGTCCCGAACGCCATCCATTAATATTTCCATTAATTCAGCTGTTTTCCGATTTTGGTCAATTGGCATCTCGATGAGAAAATCGGATCAATCAAATGCGGACCTGAGTGTACGGCTGTAATTACGGACTGTCAAAACGTATACGCTTGTGGACTCAATAAATGCAACAAACTTGGTCTGAACCGACCGTCTTTGTTTAAACTCAAAGTAATTATAATATTTTACTTGTTATGCAATAAATCATTTTTTTTTTTCATTATTTTTTTTTTGCCTTTTTTGGACGTTTGACAATAATTATGGTGATTATTGTCCCCATTGACTAGCGTACATACATCGACAGTATGAATATAAACGGTAACACGTAATTTAATTTGGTATAATAATGATTAAGAAATAAACTTAATGTTGACATTTTTAGTTAATGTCTATAATAATATTATAATATAAAATTTATGATTTACTGATATTGACGTGTATCAGTGTACCTATCACTCAAATATTTACATCGTGATATTAGTGTGTTAAATTTAATTTTCAGTTTAAAGAAGTGCCATTTGAAAGTTTATTTACAAAAGTAAAATTCTTAGATGGATTACGGGTAACTTATGTGTGTTTTGGCGAGTGTCACAGCGCCGCTATAACAGCGCAGGGTCACGTTGTCATTTGGGGAAGTAACATTTACTCCCAACGAGGGAAATTGCGTGTGTCTCAAAACAAACCAAATCTACTCCAGTTGCCCGGTTACAGCAAAGCACAAGTACTTAATTACTATATATTTGATTCTAATTTTTTTGTAAAAAACGTTAGATCAATTATTAATGTTCTAAAAATAAAACAAAATAACATTTTAATACGTCTTATTAGATTATCGACTGTGGACCAACGTACACATTAATTGGTACAGATGACAACGCTGTAGTGTTTTGCGGTACACGATTTTCTGTAAGGTTCATGCTATACAGTTAAAATTTGATTTATTTTATACATTTTTTCGTTTTCGCTCATATTTCAATATTACAGATGGACACCAAAGCGCTGACTCAAATGACTTCCATGTTTACATCGGAAGTCATTGCTCAGCCGAAAGTGATACTCGGATTATACGCCACTGATGAACAGATCGATAAAGGCCAGTTGTTGGTACTTAACTCACTCCAGGCAGTCGGTCACAATTTGATGATAACTGTTGACACATTTTTGAGGGTTAATAGTTAAATTAATTTTTCAGCTATATTATAGACACGTCTTTATGTTTGAAAATATTTTTTTAAGTCGTTAAAAAACGCACACTTATTAATATTGACACTCAATAAATAAGTATTTATTATATTTCATGTATATATATTGCTGTTTAATCAGTTTAAAAAGTTTGTATAATTTAACTTTAAATGCTTATATGTAAAGCTTATAAAAAAGCCAGATTGAAGCATAATATTTTAAGTTACTTTTTAGTTTTTATTAAAAAAAAATCTAACCGGTAAATCAAAAATGTATTTATAACAATTAATTTAAGTAAGTGCCTTCTTAATAAAATAACAATTAATTAATATGATTATATAAGTGTCTTTGTACATCAAAATATTTTACCATCAATCTTATAACATGTAATATTGAATAATATGCAAAAAAATAACTCGCGTTGAATATTCGATCGAGTCAGTACTCAGTATATTGATAGCCACTAAATGCGTTATCTTATGATTTTAATTTATATTCCAAAATATTATATACCGATAACTCAACAACTCGACGATGTTAAGTACTACGTGTGTTTGTGTTCCTTACTTGGCGAAGTATGAACTTAGTATATAGTTCAAAATGTTTGATACCAATGAAACAATATTGCAATAACAATGTATACTGTTCCCAAATCGTTGTATAAAAGTAATACCACTCTCAGACCATTCTGAAACCAAAATATTGTTTTTAGCCTTTATTGTCGACAGAAAAGTTTATAAGTAAGTACTTAAAAATTATTAGTTCACGCAATATGGTGTTTTGTTGTATGGCGAATTGTTATTTAGAACTCTTTTTTTGTACAATATATTATCCTCCATTATTTTTTCTTTGATTAAATAATATAAGTACACTTTAATATATATTATGTAATGACTAGCTATTTCTGGGCTTAATTATAATTTACATTTAACCACTTGTTTTTGAATGCAGCATACATTTATTTATGAATTTGGTCAACGTATTTATTGTTTGATTATTATAAATAAATATATTAAAATTTTTATTTTTTATTAATTAACCCGCGGTGTCTTAGGCCATTGGGTGGTTTTTAACTATGGGGGTGGGTACTGTAAGTTTTTGTAAACACGTGTGTTTTAGTTTGGCAGAATTTTCAAGTGGGCACTCGTACCATGCCCGGTTGGGGGATGGCGGCCTCTCTCTCTAGACACCATGACCGCCCGAAGAGAAGTACCATCCGTGACCGAAGTTCGAACCGGTGACGATGCGCGTCGCAATCGATGCCTTAGTCCGCTTGGCCACTCCGTCCCCCTATTTCAAATTATAATCCATAATATTAACTATATTTATATTGTGATTTATTTTTTAGTGTATTAATAGTAGGTATAGTAATATAATAAATTAATATCCACAGGTTTTAATTCAAAATGAAATCGAAAAACTGTTTTTATAACACAACTTAGTATAGACGAGTAAAACAAAAGCGCCTATACTAAAACATCTATGAAGGAGTAATTGTTTAGTTTTAAATAATGATTAGACTCTTTGAAAATAAAATATTAAAAAATATATGTCACAATCTATATTTATGGAGTTATACATTTTTTTTTTCGTTTATATGTTTTTATTCAATCTGTTACAAAAAAGAGAATAATAAGTACAATTGATGGTAAATATATAGGTCATAATAAAAATAAAAAGGCAGATTAAACAGACTGTATAGGCCTCCCAGCGGAAGTACTACGAACATGAGTAGAAGTTATAAATTAAGATTATAATCTTATTTTATACAATATGAAAATACGGTCCAGTTTGAACATGATAATTCTATCTTTTATTTTTTGCTGTACAATTTGTATGTAAATTATGTAAAAAATTTAAACATTTATCAACCAAGAGTGAAACCAGTACGAATAAATAATAATTTATAATAAACAATTAATAACAATAAATAGCTTAAGACTATTATTACCTCATGAAATAAAAAAATTTAATTTCCACAATTTCTTGTCGATTTCACATAACTGATAGATTTAAATTGTTGTAATAATATTATACGTTATACGTATATATTATATGTAATATGTATATTTTACAATATCATTTCTCTATAATATTTATTATTTTATATTTATCATAAACACCGAAAGGTTCAAACCTACTTAATATTATGTATTAAGCTAATATTGCCATTCGATTTTATTAAATAAATAATTGAACCATTATTTGATGGCAAAAATATATATAAAAAAAAAAGTCTTAAGCCCAGACACATAAAATCAAATCAAGATATATTTTTATGCTTGCTCACAAAATTATGATAGAATATCAAATTGATACTGTGATTTGTAACAATTATAACATTATTTTTATCCCTTTCGATTTAATACGATTAATTATTATTGATGAGAGACCACTCACTCATACAGTATCATGTTATAATACTCATATGAAAAATATAGTAACAAAACCTTCAATCACTTCATAATATTGTAACTACGAAATCCCAATCACGTATGGAAACTTTGAAATAAACAACAACATTCCGGTCTTTATTTAACTTACACTTTTAGAGTGTTATTTTGAACTCCTTTGTACAAAGTAAAACCATGAAAACAATATTAAATTTTTCACGGCGGTGATCGGATGCATATATTACATTTTACATAATATAATTACGTAATTGGGTATTGTTTTTTAAGAACAAATAAAGTAATTGAAAACAAGTAATTATAATATTATTTTAATTAAAATCACACGGTGAACATGCTGGCGATTCCGTATTGGCTGTTGAAAGCAAACAATACACCCTGTATAACTAGTTGTATACAATTTCACAAACTGTAATATAAGTATAGCTATATATTTATGAGGGAAGCAAAAATTCTGAGATGACACTTTACAATCTCGGGGGTGTCAGTTCATATTTTATCTATATTACATTAAAATATGTAGTGCTGTCAGTCGATATACGCCACCCATGGGTACTTTACGTTAGTGCGTTGTATTATTATAACTGTTATTCATAGTATCTATTAAAATTTCTTTATTAATTTAACTTAAACGTGTCTGGATTACTTTATTAATCTAATTTCTTTTATTGTATTTAAAATTTGTCTTAATGTATTGTTTAAAATTACTGTTAATAAACTGTTAAGTATAACTGCAATTACTACTATTTTAATATTATTTAATTTTGTTATTGTATTACATAATTAATAGGTAATTAATTCCATATACATAATATGTAAAATGTACATAAAACAATATATAGATACAATATGGTCATAGTATACAACATATTGTGTTAAAATTGTATATTAGTTACTATAATACCTACATGCAACGCTAATAACAACGAAAAATTATTTAGAAAAAAAATGCGATATAATAGTTGCGTTAGTCAAATATTTAATTAAATAATGAATCCGTGAGCCAGATTTATATTATCGTTTCGGGTTTTAGTAATATTTACGACTGCGATATTTGTATAATTGTATAGCACGGCAGGTACCTACCACGTCATTTAAATACATATTATTTTGTACACAATTTTATAATTGAACAGTAGTTTTGGTAAAATAATGGCAAGGCATAAATTAATTGCTGGCATTAAGTACTTATGCTGTTAATTGAAATATTGTTGACAAATTTATTTTGTAAACATGAAATGTTTGTTAGCTCAAAATGAAACAGTTGACCCAAAATCAAATTGTAAGACACTACTTTTTTTTTCAACAATGTAATCGGCCTGATATTAATGTACAGATCACATAGGTATAATTATGTTATTGTAAATTACAAAATCAATCAAGTTTTAAATCGAAATTTAAATTCGAACAACATTTTAGATTCTGAGCGGAGCAATGAATGTACCTATTGATTTTACAATGATGTGTTTTTTTAATTTTTAACTTTTAATTTTTTTTTTCTTTCTGTCATCACCTTTCAGGGCTGTAAAAATGTTTTGATTTCCTTGTAATTAAAAATTTGTAAAATGTTAAATTTTCATAGGTATGGGTTGAAAAATCAAAACAAATATTTTTATAAATAGTTTATACTGTAATCAAAAAATCTATTAAATATATAAACACAGTTTTTTTTTACAATCATTTTAAATACAAATTTGGACCAAATTACATAAGTACTAAAAAATAAGAATAACGATTTTGGTAATTTTTTTGTAATTCAAAAATATTTTTCGTGGATATATGCAACTTTTAGTTTTTAATATATTATAATATTTTATATACACAATGACATTTTAAAACTACGTGCCAAAAATTAACTTATTTTTATTTTTTTTTCGAGCGAGGCATTAAATTACGTAAAATATAATATATATATATGTAAATAAATCAGGGCTTGCAAACTTTATAATAAGTAATAACGTTATATTTGACAAAAACGATTGAAATTTGTAAACGTAATTATAACGGAAAGCGATAGTCAAAAATAATTAAATAGGTACCGCAAAACAAAACATAACGGTTAACAAAATAATATTATATATTATCATTTATCAATAAACAAAACATAACGCAAAACGTAATTTATAGAATAACATTGAACAAAAGGTAATGCAAAAGAAATATTTTAAAATCTGTTTATTTAAAAGGTCCATTGGTTTCATAAAAATATTTATTTCATGCAAACAATTTAAGAATTGATTAGGTACCTATATTATATTCCGTATCTGGTCCATTACCTACCCGTATTAGTTATTATTTTAAATTTAATAGGTATTAACACTATTCGAAAAAAACAATTGACGCAAAAATGTGTAACGTTTTAATTGTAAATACCATAAAACGGTAACATAAAACGGAATTAATATTTAATAAGCTTATTCGTCATAATATGTCAAATGAGTAAAATTATAATTAGAGTAATCTTAATTTTTGAATGAATGATATTACAATATTATGTGTGTTTATGGCTAGGTATATTATATATTTATTTCAATTAGCAGTATAATATAATTAACTGCACGGTCCTAATTAATCAGAGTCTATTAGTATATTATACAATTATTCACCTATAATA
>NC_042494.1:107951280-107969880 GCF_005508785.2 Acyrthosiphon pisum
GTACTTATTGTCCCATCTGGTATAGCACGGCCTTTTATTTTCGGTGTGACACATCGACTGCAGACAAGCATCGCACGTCTTGAACAGCCAGCCGGATTCCATCGATTCGATTGGCGAGTACAAGTACTTATAAAAAATTGAACAGTAAGAAGAAAGCAATCACGGGCACGGCGGTGTCCGACAGAAACATATTGGTTCTTGTTGTTATATAAACCTATGTATGCAGTACAATATCTGTTATTTCGAAATCTGCTGGATCACTTGCAGTGGTGACTCGAAGTTGATTTAGTTAATGAGTGTTTATATATATATGTGTGTGTGTGGGTGTGTGTGTGTATTTTATATTACTGCCGCAACATGTATAATATATTATAGGGGTAGGGTGCACGATAAACGATATTCCAGTGATAATTATAATTTATGTGTGCGATTGACTGACATTTCGATCGATATGCATATCGTTTTTATATCCAAACGCCTGTCGGTTCTAAATGTGGTAGGGTTATGCAATGGGTTTTCAAATGATCACAAAAATATTTAATATTTAACTTCCGTCGTATAGTGTGTGCCAAAAGCCCCGTATCGCTTTAATATCATCTCGGTGTCAAATCCACGTGGTGATATAGCAAATAGTTGCGATTTTTTCAACAGCAATGTATTCGAAATGTATGAATTGCAATTTTCTTATAGACTATCGACGTTAGAGCCACCCCTCTAAATATATCTATGTGCCCACCTCACAAATTAATACTTGAGTCGATACGTGAGACTCTTAAGAAATAATGGATCCTATTTAAATTGTTAAAAAGGCCTAACCTACAATTCTAATAATTAATACGTACCTACTTATGTCGCATTAATATAGTAAAATCACTAATTTTATGAACTGGATATTCAGATAGTGACTTTGACAAAAATACTATATTGTATATTATAATAAACCTTCTCAAAAAAACCGTCCATTCTATACATTTCTATACTGTTTTATGAATAACAACATAACAAGTCAATAAATTATATTATATTTACTTGTTATGAACCATAGGTGTAATGTGTATTTTTTATTAATGAACCATACTTATTTTTATAAATTGTTTTGCCCAACTATTTATTGTTGTGCGAAGATTTATTATGACATCAATTATCACATACCATGTTATTTTTAAAACATGCACACCTACACAAATATTAGGTTTGGTGAATCTGTAAGTCCCCTCCCTATAATTAACTTTCAGCACTCCAAATAGGTACAACGCATTGAATAGTTAATAAATTCAAAATTGTCTGATATATTTTTTTGATTTCCCTGAAATAATAAATTTCAATTAGATCTGTACATTATAGGAATTCAGGTAAGTTGATGTGTTAGGTAATAGATGACTAATTGATGGTAAACAATTAATAATGATTAAGGTGATAATTAATAGTATTATAAAACTAACATCATACATTTGGAAACATTTAATGTCTCAAAATTCAAATTATTTTGATCAGCGACAATACATTTATTTACAAAAAAAGAAATTGTTAGCTAATGTAATATTATTAACTATTTTCATAATCAGATAATACCTAATTAACCTATATCAGTAGGTAAAATCAAATATTTTAACTCATAAATTGAATGACACTTATTCTTAGTTGTTTTGTTGACATTTATAGAAAAAAAACTAAAAATAATTTAAATTAAAATAGTTTGTTAACAGCTCTAAACCAGACAAAATATTTTGAAAATTTTCTTAAGTATAAGAATTCATAAAATAAATATGTGGTATAAATTTCAAGTATCTATGGTTATTCGTTTATAAATAATTGCATCAAAATAAGAAAATAGGTATACATGAGCAAACTTCAAACGCTCATACAAATTTAATTTAACTTTCTGGTAGAGATTTTTTTTTTAAAAAAAGTATACAAACTTATGAGGAATATTTTGTTAAATTTTTACCTCGAAGATTAAAAAAGAAAAATGTTATGAATTTCTAACTTAAAATAATTTGCACATTTTTGTAATTTTTACGTATTTTGTCAAAATTTGAACTTTAAATGCTTATAAAAAGAAATTGTGACTATGTATTTTAATATTTTTCAACTACCATTATTGTAACAACATATAAGGAGTCTTGTATTTAATTTTCAAATTTATCGACGTAACGAATAAAATTCGGTTGACAATTATACAAAGAAATTAAAAAAATTGGGAAAAGCTCAAAACAATTTAAAATATTTTGAAAATTGTATCGTGTATAGAAAATGTTAATATAAACATTCAGTGAAAATGTCACGTATCTACGGTAACTATTTGTTTTAGAGTTACACCAAAAACCAAAATCGATTTTGTCGTGTGATAAGGTCGAGGATGACCAGTTAAATATAGGATAGGTATATTAGGATAATACAGGGAAGAAGTTATAGTTTCTTTTGAATATATTTTAACCGTAGACCAGGGGCACGAATAGTATTTAAGACTTTAATATTACAAATAAATTACGATTAATCCAAATACCTATCAATATAAAAGTTAAATATTACTTACGAATAAAGTTTACCAAAATGTGGGACTGTCTCGGAGTTCATGTGGGCGTGATGGTAATCGCGAAGAACTGGTATTCTCGAATACATAATATTATGTATATTTAGCCGTAGCCTTAAATTAATAAATGTGGCTCCTAAACCGGAGGGGTTTAATATATAGTCTCCACATTGTAAATAATAGTTACATAATATTGTTATATATAGCATATAATATTATGTATATATTATTATAAAATACTCCTATTGTGCATATTGTTATTATGTTTATAAAATATAAGTAATGATGTAACTATTGTTACAATTGAAAACCGATTATGTATGAAAATTCCAATTTTTCCTTAATTTTTATTTTGTTTTTACCGGCCTTTTTGATAACTACTGGGAATTTTTAATCCCCTAAAGTGCTAACTAGATTCACTTTCCTATCGAAAAAGATACTGAAGTTTAAAATAGAAGCATTATTTCGACTACATATCGTGTACACAATTACAAAAAATTAAATTAAAAAAACACACATCATTGTAAAATCAATAGGTACATTCATCGATCCACTCAGAATCTAATACTAATTTCTATTCGTTATTTCTTCTAATAGCAACCTTTTATGAACAAAAATATGAAAGAAACTAAGGTATTTTTACCTATTTTCACTAGAATATTATAATATTTTTAAATAAATTTTCTAGCATCTAAAGGTAATAATATACAAGCGATTTCAACATTATTTAACAAAGTGTATAGAGTAATACATGAGAAGTATCAAAAATAAGCATATATTTAGTATAAAACTGTTGAAAGCAAACAATACACTCTGTATAATTAGTTGTATACAATTTCACAAACTGTAATATAAGTATAGCTATATATTTATGAGGGAAGCAAAAATTCTGAGATGACACTTTACAATCTCGGGGGTGTCAGTTCATATTTTATCTATATTATTAAAATATGTAGTGCTGTCAGTCGATATACGCCACCCATGGGTACTTTACGTTAGTGCGTTGTATTATTATAATTGTTATTCATAGATTCTATTAAAATGTCTTTATTAATTTAACTTAAACGTGTCTGGATTACTTTATTAATCTAATTTCTTTTATTGTATTTAAAATTTGTCTTAATGTATTGTTTAAAATTACTGTTAATAAACTGTTAGGTATAACTGCAATTACTACTATTTTAATATTATTTAATTTTGTTATTGTATTACATAATTAATAGGTAATTAAATCCATATACATAATATGTAAAATGTACATAAAACAATATATAGATACAATATAGTCATAGTATACAACATATTGTGTTAAAATTGTATATTAGTTCACTATAATACCTACAAGCAACGCTAATAACAACGAAAAATTATTTATAAAAAACATGCGATATAATAGTTGCGTTAGTCAAATATTTAATTAAATAATAAATCCGTGAGCCAGATTTATATTATCGTTTCGGGTTTTAGTAATATTTACGACTGCGATATTTGTATAATTGTATAGCACGGCAGGTACCTACCACGTCATTTAAATACATATTATTTTGTATACAATTTTATAATTGAACAGTAGTTTTGGTAAAATAATGGCAAGGCATAAATTAATTGCTGGCATTAAGTACTTATGCTGTTAATTGAAATATTGTTGACAAATTTATTTTGTAAACATGAAATGTTTGTTAGCTCAAAATGAAACAGTTGACCCAAAATCAAATTGTAAGGCACTACTTTTTTTTCAACAATGAAATCGGCCTGATATTAATGTAAAGATCACATATAATTATGTTATTGTAAATTACAAAATCAATCAAGTTTTAAATCGAAATTTAAATTCGAACAACATTTTAGATTCTGAGCGGAGCAATGAATGTACCTATTGATTTTACAATGATGTGTTTTTTTAATTTTTAACTTTTAATTTTTTTTTTCTTTCTGTCATCACCTTTCAGGGCTGTAAAAATGTTTTGATTTCCTTGTAATTAAAAATTTGTAAAATGTTAAATTTTCATAGGTATGGGTTGAAAAATCAAAACAAATATTTTTATAAATAGTTTATACTGTAATCAAAAAATCTAAAAAATATATAAACACAGTTTTTTTTTTACAATCATTTTAAATTCAAATTTGGACCAAATTACATAAGTACTAAAAATAAGAATAACGGTTTTGGTAATTTTTTTGTAATTCAAAAATATTTTTCATGGATATATGCAACTTTTAGATTTTAATATATTATAATATTTTATATACACAATGACATTTTAAAACTACGTGTCAAAAATTAACTTATTTTTATTTTTTTTTCGAGCGAGGCATTAAATTACGTAAAATATAATATATATATGTAAATAAATCAGGGCTTGCAAACTTTATAATAAGTAATAACGTTATATTTGACAAAAAACGATTGAAATTTGTAAACGTAATTATAACGGAAAGCGATAGTCAAATATAATTAAATAGGTACCGCAAAACAAAACTTAACGGTTAACAAAATATATTATATATTATCATTTATCAATAAACAAAACATAACGCAAAACGTAATTTATAGAATAACATTGAACAAAAGGTAATGCAAAACGAAATATTTTAAAATCTGTTTATTTAAAAGGTCCATTGGTTTCATAAAAATATTTATTTCATGCAAACAATTTAAGAATTGATTATGTACCTATATTATATTCCGTATCTGGTCCATTACCTACCCGTATTAGTTATTATTTTAAATTTAATAGGTATTAACACTATTTGAAAAAAACAATTGACGCAAAAATGTGTAACGTTTTAATTGTAAATACCATAAAACGGTACCTAACATAAAACGGAATTAATATTTAATAAGCTTATTCGTCATAATATGTCAAATGAGTAAAATTATAATTAGAGTAATCTTAATTTTTGAATGAATGATATTACAATATTATGTGTGTTTATGGCTAGGTATATAATATATTTATTTCAATTAGCAGTATAATATAATTAACTGCATGGTCCTATTTAATCAGAGTCTATTAGTATATTATACAATTATTCACCTATAATATAAGCAACAGGTGACTAGACTTAGGGGACTTCATGCTTTCCATCCAGGATCTTCATTATTAATGTAAATGTATTATCATTATCAATTTAACCCGAGGTACGATAAGTAACAACCAAACGCGTTCCCATACGTAATTCACGAATTAATTATTGGCAATTTAAGTCGAACCACACATGTCACTAATTTATCATCCTAATTATTTTCTAACGCGTAGAAAGCATTTAGCCAACATATAAAAAAATAATAATGCATAAACAAATATACAATATAAACAAATAATTATTTAAAAAAAAATATAAAACGCATTTCAACGGTATAGACGTGACTTTTCAATACGTAAGTAGGTATAGGTCATAAGTGATAAATCGCTAAAAAATTATGCTTTTTAAAATGTTATAAACAACATAGGATAATCAGACGTAAAATAACAATTTGTCCTCAAACAATGTTTGTTAATTCGTCATTATTCAAAAAATATCAGTTGTAAAAATATGGAACGTTGCATTATTATTATTCAAACAAATTATGATTTTCTAAACACAATTACATTTTTAAAATATTTGGACTAATTTTAAATTATTTATAGAAATTTAAATTATTCGAATATTTTTAGTTTTTTCTCTATACGTGTTGGTTACAAAATTTAATCTCTGTGAAAATCTTATATAAGATTTACCAAGAGTTGGTTTTACATAATTTTAAAAATATCAAAAATACACATTGTTATACACCATTTGTATTAATTTAATTTTTTTTTTTAATGGTAATTTTAAGTTATAATTTTGTCAAATTAGATATTCAAATGAAAAAATTCTAACCATTTTAATTATTACAAAATATTAATCGTAGCGAGTTGAAACTTTTCGCCGTTATGAATATTATTACTTTCCATTCCCACACAATATATTATTATACTCAAGCTAAGTTACAGTAATTGAATTCCATGAAACTACTAAGCACAATTCAAAATTAAATTTGGTGTTTTAACATAATTTGTTATAAGTTCCATTTGAAATACAACTTTTGTTTTCCTAATTTATAATTATAATTACATGACTGACGTGTACATGCATTTTCTCGTGTGATGTAAGTCTATCCAAGCCTAATGGGAGATTCATTAATAATTATGACAATTTATAAATTTATTCCAATTATTAGAACCAACCAAACGCATGCAGTAGGAAAATTAGTTAATTTTATTCTTACAATTGTATAATACAGGTATATATTATACTTAATTGAAAAACAAACAAAATTAGTACAGAATGACTTAAATAAGTACCAGAATAGTTACCAAATAGGTAACTATATTTTATTGAAGAACAAAATATAAACGTGAATTAATTGAGTTTTTCGGTCATTCAGATAGCATAATACTTACCTACTTCAGTTATCCTAGACTGGCATTTGCTTGGTTGTGTAATTTGCAGACAACGTAAATGAAAAAAAAACAGACTCGAAAAAGCTCGAAAATAATATTAACATTACTGTTGATGATAACCAAATTATATACTTATATATTATGTTGAATGTAATTATCTATAAATAAACACCACACTGACAGTATAGTGTCGATTTAAATTAAAATGTAATAAAAAATGTTATTGTTAAGGTAGGTACCTACTTACCTTTTTTATTTTATTTTTTTCGAAATAATTGTTATATAATGGTGAATTATACAACTGCAGTCAAGCAGATACATAGCTAAATAGGTAGAACTAGGGAAATTTAAACGTATAAAGCTAATATCCGACACAGTCGTCGCGTTATTTATTGGAGTTCAACAATGGAGAGAGTTACATTTTTGTTAGTCTTATTACTTGTCAGCTTATCGTGCGACTGTGACAATTCTCAAAATGAAAGCGACGAACCCAAAGCATGTAAATAAATAGTTTAATCAAAAATTTGTTGATATTAATCATACATTGGTTATAGTTTTGTAATAATAATCGTTTCTCACGCTGCAGATACTTACGGTACGCAAATAAAACGTTTCAGAAATGGGATAGTAAAAACCAACAATATCCAAGGTGAGGAGACACGAGATTTCACAATGAGCGATGAGCCAGTATTAGATCCATATCCTTCTAAGATACCGTAAATAAAAATATAAATTTAATAATTATTACCTACCTATCTATTTATTCCATTATAACGCAATGAAATTTGTATGGCTCGTTTAAATATAGTTTTTTTTTAAATTTGTTAACTTATAAGACATTCCTAGCCTAGGCTATCTATAACTACGGATGTTTACCGAATGGTTTTAATTTTAATTTTTTTTTTTTGGCTATTTTTAATTGCTACGTAGGTATATACATGACTAAGCTTTTATGGTGGCTTATTGCTAAGCGTTATTAAAACAATTATTTCGTGAGGGTGTCCACAGTGGCGTTGGAGCGGTGGTCTAATGTTGAGTTGGTACTACATTGATCCTGTTGACTTACATTTATATCATTAAATACCATTATATTTTTGACATAATTTATTCGTATAATAAGTATATTATTTTAGGTATTTAATGGATCCTTCAAAGTCGATTGGATTTTTGCAGCCACAAGAAATCGGTCTCGCAGATCAATGTTTTCCTAGGCCACAGTGTGATTTTTTTAACATGTACAGAACAATAGACGGTAGTTGTAATAATTTACTATACCCGACTTGGGGACAAACTAACACAGCAAACACACGAATTATCCAAGCTAATTATTCGGATGGTCTGTATTTTATTGAAAATTCCAAAATATTTTATATTTAAACGCCATTACATTATTATGAAATCATATTTTTCCCAGGTTACTCTCAACCAAGAAAAGCGGTATCTGGTCACGAATTGCCGGACGTCCGAAAAATACGTAAAACCATATTTAAAGACATTGACAAAACTTCGCCGAAACATAATTTATTCGTCATGCAATATGCTCAAATCATTACACACGACACAGCGAGCACATTAATCAAAGAAAAAGGTGATAATTTCTAAAAAAAAAACACATTTTTTATCATGGCAGAATGTAAAGTTATTTATGAAAAACCTTTATACCTATATCTATTAGAAATAATTGCTCAAAATGGTGATGGTCATTATAACCAACACAGTGACTCTACAAAATCAATGGATATTTTTAAAATTTCGATTGCTGAATGCTAAGTTATAACAGTTTAAAACAATCTAATATTATATATGATTTAAATTAATAAGTTATATGTTACACTAGTTATTTGATAATATATTACGTAATTTATGTATTGTTATTACTACAGTCTTCAAAAACAAAATTTTTGTCAGATTTAAATTTGATGTACAATAAGCTAAAATATAACTCCATACTAAAATTTGCATTCCAATCATTAGTTAACTAACAAATCTGAAACCAACACCTAAAATATTCCCATTAGGTAATTAATAAATAATAATACGTATGTATTTTTTGCTATTGACGTGGTTTCGTCTATTTCGTAGGTATAAAAAAAATATATGCGATTCACCAAAACAGTTAATAAGTACCTAATCAATATTATTTACCCATGGTGTGTGTGATTTAAATATAAAATAATTTCACTACAAACTTTGTTCCCATTATCTGTTTAAATTATGTTTGTTATACTCGTGTACGATAGAATATCTCAATACTAAATAAAAATTCGATGATTAATTGTAATTCATAAAATAATTCCAAATCCATTGCATATTTATGAGATCTTAACGATTTAAATATATAATAGGACCTTATGGACCAGTAAAGTGTTGCAATGATGATGGTTCAACGCCCGAAATTTTACCAAAAGAATGCCTTCAGATTAGAATCCCACACGATGAGCCACAATCAAAGTACCGATGCTTATCAATTCCCAGATCACTTGACACATCGGATAAGGGTTGTGACATTAAACCGGTTAGACAAGTAAGTGTTTGTACTCTTTACACTTAGGTATATTCGATTGGAATATAATTTTCATTTTCATCCGTTACCTAATAATAATAAGATAAACAGACAAAAAAAAAACAATAGCAATCATTTGTTGATTTTTGTTTTCACATTTATTTTAGATTTTTGGAGCCTCTAGTTTTATCGACGCATCGGTATTATATGGCACAGACTATGAAACATCGCGTTCTATAAGAACATTCAAATATGGGAAACTCAGATGGCAGTTGGGACCTAATGGAAAATCGTTTTTACCCAATGTCAAAAAAGCAACAGCACTTTGCAACGTCACTCAAGATAACACTGTGTGTTACCTTTCAGGTAATTATTTTAATAAGTTTATATAAAAAATTAGGTTAGGTTCTAATTATTCAAAACGATTTCTTCTGATTGTAAAATAAGTGCCTATTTCAGTTCCTGTTAGTTATTAAATGCATAAATAGCAACTTTTATTAAACGAATGAATATCAACTTTGGTGATAAATGGCAAATAATAAAAGTTATATTAAGTACTTTTAATTTATAAAATAAATGATCAATATACTAATGTTTAACAAACTTGGTGAACATGCCTTTAAAAATAAACATTGACGTTTTAATCAATTAATTTTAAATGTATTCAACAAAGAATTTGCAATGATAATAAGTTAAATATTAAGTTGCATTTTATAATGGTATTGCACATATTACATAATTAAACTTTATAGATATTAATTTATTTTTATATTAACATTTATTTTATACATTTATAATAATACATTTTAATTTGCATAGTGTCTATAATAATAATACAATCCGGTATATTTTTATTTTTTATATTTTTTCATTAGAAAGTTTTGTTCAGTACATAGTATTAAATACTTACTAATTATTATTTATTAAGGAACGTATACATGAGAGCATATTCATTTTGAACGAATGTTTGTGAATGATCTCGTGCGACACATGTAACTATGATGTGTTTGCTTGAGCGTTCAGATCCCCTCGTTGTCATTCGTGGAGAAGGGGGGCTGATGTGGCTACTTGATTGGCCTCAGTCACTAACATATTATGAGGCCAATCATCGTCCGGTAACCAAGCCCGGATTAAGGGGGGTCCAGGAGCGGCACGGTCCCAGGGCCCATTGATTTTGAGGGCCCATTTTTATCCCCAAAATATTTATTTTGTAATGGGTACAAAAGTTTTCAAAAAAATTAAATAATTTTAGTTATAGTAGTAATTATAAAATAAAAATGTTCTCAATTTTATATCATGAAAAATTTTTAAATTATAATAAATATAAAAATGTTTATAAAATGGGAATTGTGAACTACATCAACTACAAACTTTAATATCCATGATTTACGTCTTGACGATTGTAAGTGGTAATTTAGTACTAAATTATACAGTCGTAAAAATTTAGAGATACAATTTTTTGAAGTTATATTTGAAAGGGGGCCCACTAAGTGTATGGTATACCGGAGCTCAATTAATTCTTAATCCGGGCTTGTCGGTAACGCTAGTTCTCGGATGGATGACCACCCGCGTTTTTAGTGACAAAACCTACACGAGTTGATCAACCAACCGTAAACCCCTTATATAATACGCTAATTACCGTGATAGTAGGTGTCAATGCTTAAGATCAATAAATAAATTATAATAATTATTAACATACTGCTTATGCGAGTGGAATGTTATAATATATTGTTGCGTTTTTGTGTTTATCAGGTGATCCAAGAATTAACATGCAGCCGGAAATGACAGTTGTTATAACTTCATTATTGAGACTACATAACTATTTATGTGATGAGCTTAGTCGCTTGAACCCCAATTGGGATGATGAGAGAATATACCAAGAAGCCAGGAGAATTCTCATCGCAATGCACCAACACATTACATATAATGAACTTGTTCCAATAATTTTAGGTTGGTCGTATAGTCAATAAATTTAAATAATTTAATATATTTTTCAAGTGAGATAAAAATTTGATTCAAGGTATTACCATTCTAACTACAAAATCGTATTTTATTCTTGCATATTATATTAGAGTATAATACGTTTGTGAATATTCATCTATAACATTTGGGAGTTAACTATTAGTTTGATGAAATTTAACACCTATTTACCTACTTAATGTCTTAATACATTGATAAAGAATGGTTAATCAGCAGAAATTTTTTCAGAAAATAATAATTTTTTTAGAGCTTATCTACTAGTAACTATTTATTTTTTGGAATATACATTTGACTGTAATACAATTATTAAATTTTACTTGTAATATTAATTATTGATCCGTTAAAGCTAAATTAAATAAAATCGTGGATAGATTTAATTAAGTTTGTTTTCATGATTTTTCACATTTTGGGATTTTTAATGCATTATATTACCTATCTTAAATGCAAATTTTACTATTTTTGTGTGCGTATAATTTAATGTTTTTTTTCATGTTTTTGAAGCATTCAATTTACAGCTCCTGTAAATAATTATCATTAAGAATAGGTACATCGTATTAACATATTATAATTATAATTAAGATTAAAATATTAAATAAAATAACTTCATGGAAACCAAACAAAAAGAGACCCCTCGGCCGACCGAGACAACGATGGAGTGACACCGAGTATATCAAGACCTAAGGCTAATAAGAGTTGAGAATTCGGAAGAGATGGCAAATGATAGAGAACAATGGGAGGAGGTGGTAGCTGCGGCAAAGGGCCTTACGGGCCTATACTAAGCCTAAAAAAAAAAAAAAAAATTAAGATTAAAAACAAAATGATGTGTTAATATTATTATTTATTTATTTATTATGATTTAAATGAGTATGATCAATAATTAAAATAATTATTCAGAAATACATAAAAATAACTGTACACAGTAGGTATATGAAGTTGTGTGAGGTTCAATCTACATTTAAGTGATTATATTACTAAAGGTATACATTGAACAAATCAACAAAATTACAAGCAAAAATATTAATATTAAAATTATTAAAAAATTCATGAGTCTAAGGGATTTAAGGGATAATTCTTGTTAGGTATAAAAATTACTAATTAGGTACGCTGGAATGGCATATACAACGTTGAACTTGTCTTATAACTGTCCGTCATTAAATATGATTAAAATATCAAAATATATGTATAAAATCATAGGCATTACGCATAAATTTAATACCATTATTATTTTTGATCGCTGCAGGAAGAGATTTTGCCAGGGAAAACTATTTACTACCGATGACTAATGGATTTGACGACAGATACGATCAATATTTAAATCCGACTACAACCACCAGTTTTACAAGCGCTGCATACAGATCAATGCATAGCTCCATACGTGGCTTTATTGAGTAGGTTTCTGTGTACGAGACCATCGCAATAATCATACCTATTCCATCATTTGCATTTATTTTTACAGATTGGTAAGTGAAGCCCGGAAAATAACATCTAGAATACGGATAAGTGATTTCTTTTTTAAACCGGACATAGTGCAAAGACAAGATAATTATGATAGCTTCACCAGAGGATTACTTACGCAACATGCACAAGAAGTAGATCAATATTTTACAGAAGAGGTACGTAAATACAATATTTGTTATTCGTACAAAACGTTGTGATATTTATTAACTCTGAACAGTATAATATGAAAGGTTAGCCGCTATAATCGGCCATGCAAATTTTTTTATTATTTGTATAGATAAGTGAGTCCGCAATCAGAATTCCAGAAAGACATCAAAGAGTCGACTTGGTGAGCATTGACATGGCACGAGGTAGAGATTACGGAGAGCCACCTTATAATAAATTTAGGAAACTCTGCGGATTGAGCGAGGCCAAGACCTTTGACAGCTTGATCGATCAAATGGATAAAAAAGTAAATATTTCGCAAATCATTTACGAATACAAAATAAATTCATATAAACCCATAACGGTTAATGAATTACCTATTATATTTTATTTGTCGAAAAATGAAGCATGTTGAGGCCTTATCGAAGATGTACGAACACGTAGACGATATCGACTATTACGTGGCTGGTCTCTTGGAAAAATCAAAACCCGGATCTCTGTTGGGCCATACGTTCCAATGTGTAGTCGGAGAGATGTTTTTCAGATTCAAGTATGGTGATCGATATTATTACGAATTTGGAAATCAGATTGGTTCTTTTAAACTAGGTAACCTATAGACTATACTACCATGCAATATGACAGTCATAGTTATAAATTATTGTACAGAGTTATCATATTATATTTTATGATATCGCTATTCACTGACCATTGTTATAATAGCCACGAATATATATTGTTCTATAATATCGTCATATTTTTTTGTCGAACAGAACAACTCAATGAAATAAGAAAAACGACATTAGCACTCGTTGTGTGTTTAACATCGGACATTTATTCTGTACAACGCAATATGTTTGAAATACCCAGTAGTCGGTGAGTACCTTTTACTGCATAACAGAATCAATTTTGTAATTGTATTCAAAATGTTTCTGTATAGGTACTATATTTTGTAATATTATACTGAACGGACAAATAGAAATATTGCTATTTGTAATGATATTTATAATTTTTCAGTAATCCATTGGTAACCTGCAACTCTATACCAAAACTCGATTTGTCTGCCTGGAAAGAAGATTAAAATATAACATTTCAATATTTGGATTATGATATATACTTTCTAAATATTTTACGCCTTTTGAGTCAAGAACGGTCGACTTATTTCATTGAAAAATTTGGATAATTTTTTTAGCTTTTTGTCAAAATAAAATATAAAACAATAATTTTGGTTTTCCTGGATTATATTCTCTTACTTTTTGCTACCACTAGTACCAGTACAACTTGTTTAATAATAAATACGTGTTGATATTTTATGTTTTATTTTTCTCCGCCAAAGTCAATACTATTGTCTGATGGATAATAAAAGGAAGAAAGAAAGATAACTTTAGATTATCGAATATGAGATGTGTATTATTATTGTTGTTCCTCGTTATATTAAAATAACATATGTATAACTCGTGATAATAATTTGAATTTTATTGCATTTTTTTGAACCATTGTTAGTTAAAACATCGAAAAATTCTAAATTCAAAAAATAATAATAATCTATAATAAAACTGATTCTTCAATCGTTTTTATCAGTGCCGTAGCCAGACATTTTTTTTTTTTTGGGGGGGGGGAGGCTTAATATTTGTTCTAGTTTTGCAATGCTAGAATATCTTATTATATGACCCCTTTGTTCATAAAGTGTATCTACTCTTTTTATGACAATATATTTATTATAACAATGTATTAACATTATTGTAAAGTGTAAACCATAGGTTAATGTATTCATTAACATAAGTTAACCTATTAACGTATAATTATATCATATTTGTGTTGTAAAAAAACATTTTATTTTTTGTTCGAATATCATTACTATTTACTAACAAGAATACAAGAGTCTATTATTAAGGATGTTAAAAGCTGTCCGTATTTTTAATTTTGAAAAAATGTTAGAGTCTCTTCACTTTTTGTCTGTTTTGTAGGAAGTGAATTTTTTTGCGTAATAGCCAATAGATACTAAAGGAAAAGTAAATTTTGAAAAAAAAAATTAATTTGGTACCATACGTCTACGTACTTATTAAAAAATACATCAAATCAAAAATCAATTTCCCACATAACATAAAGTTGGGTCTATTTTGTATTTGATTATATATGTATTCGAGGTACCAACTTCGTGGACTTAGGGGCGCTGCGTGAAATTCCCATCGGGAAATTAGATTTTCTTTAGTATGGGCGATAGTGCAAATTTCAAAATTGTCATTGCAAATTGTTGCTAATCAGTTGCAAAATATTGGCACTGGTTCGAAGCCAATAACTCAATGTGGGGATGTTGTAAGAAGTTGACACCCCCATCGGTGAATTGGGTTTTCCAGAGAGTGGGTGAAGTTGCAAATTTAAAAAAAGCCATTGCAAATTGGTTGCAAAAAAATGACACCGATTTGAAACCGATCGGACGATGTCGGGGTGCCACCCCTAAACGGAATTTCGGTCATGTCGCGGTAAAAAATGCGTTGCAAATTTTTTGATCGACGTTGCAAATCGTTGCAAATCGGTTGCAAAAAAATGACACCGATTTGGAACCGATCGGATGATGTCGGGGTGCCACCCCTAAACGGAATTTCGGTCATGTCGCGGTAAAAAATGTGTTGCAAATTTTTTGATCTACGTTGCAAATTGTTGCAAATTGTTGCAAATTGGTTGCAAAAAAATGACACCGATTTGGAACCGATCGGATGATGTCGGGGTGCCTATGTTTGTCTGTAGCACCGTAAAAAATGTGTTGCAAATTTTTTTATAAACGTTGCAAATTGTTGCAAATTGGTTGAAAAAAACTGATATTGATTTGGTTTTGATCGGAAGATGTCGGGGTGCCAACTTCACGTACGTAGTTACGGTTACGGTTACGGTTTTTCATTTTTGGAAATAAAGGTTCCGGTTCCAGTTCCGGTTCCTACATTTTTAAGGTTAACCGGTTCCAGAATCGGTTCTTTTCGGTTCCGGTTCTGGTCCCTGGTCTAAACAATCATAAAAGTTATGCGTTTTATTATGTTCAATGAAATTTGAAATAAAGACCACACCGACGGCAGTTTGGATTTAAATTAAATTGTAATAAACAATTGTATTGTTTACGCTAACATTGTAATTTTATTTTATTAAAACGTGATAACTTTTATATGATAGTATATTATGTAAACATATAGTATATTATACTATATGTTTATTCATTATTCTTGCATATAGTATATTAGACTTATTAGAGTTTAAGACGTTTGCGAATATTCAACTATAACATTTGCCATTTGGGAGTTAACTATTAGTTTGACAAAATGTAATACCTATGTACTTGTCTTAACTCTTAATACATTGATATACATGAAATGTTTATTTTGCAAACATTTTTTGCTACTATAGATAGTAACTAAATAATTTTCAGAATTTTTTTGTATTAACTTTTTTTAAATTTTACTTTTGATATTTATCTTCGTTAAAGCTAAATTAAATAATATTATAATCATGGATTTTATTAAGTTTGTTTTTATGATTGTAGACATTTTGGAATTTTCCTATTTTTGAGTGTGTATAAATCAATGTTTTTTTCATATTTTTGGTGCATTCAATTTACAGCTCTGGTCAATCATAATCTTTAATAATAGGTTTATCGTCTTATAATATGAGAATACAGATTAATAAAAAAATTGAGTTTAATGATAATTATTATTTACTTATTCATTATGATTTAAACGGGTAGAAACAAAATTTATTACAAGAAGTATATGGAAATACATAAAATTACTATATACAGTACATGATGTTGTGTGAGGTTCAATTTACATTTAAGTGATAACTGATTATATTACTTTAAGGTATCTATACATTCAAAAATTAACAAAACTAAATTATAATATCAGTATTAATTTATTCAAAAATATCACTGGGATGGCGCGTCAGAGGTTTCGACTCATCTTATTGTATGTCATTAGAGATAATTAAAATATAAAATTTGCATATAAATTATATAGTATTACTATTATTTTTTATCGCTGCAGGAAGAGATTTCGCCAGAAAAAACCATTTACTACCGATGACTAATGGATTTTACGATAGTTACGATCAATATTTGAATCCGACTACAACCACCAGTTTTACAGGCGCTGCATACAGATCAATGCATAGCTCCATACGTGGCTTTATAGAGTGGGGGTATATAAAATATAACACAAACAGTGATTTAGTATACTTTTATGAGTCCCATCGTAATAATCATATTCCATAATTTGTGTTGATTATTACAGATTGGTAAGTGAAGCCCGGAAAATAACATCTAGAATACGGATAAGTGATTTCTTTTTTAAACCCGACATAGTACAAAGACAAGATAATTACGATAGCTTCATCAGAGGTTTACTTACACAACATGCACATGAAGTTGATCAATATTTTACAGAAGAGTTACCTATACATAATATTTAGAATTCATATAAAACGTTGTGATATATTATGTCTTAGTGTATATTATGAATTGGGTTAGTCGCTATAATCTCACATGCTGATTTTTTTATTATTTATATTGATAAGTGAGTCCGCAATCAGAATTCCGGAAAGATTTCGAAGAGTCGACTTGGTGAGCATTGACATGGCACGTGGTAGAGATTACGGAGAGCCGTCTTATAATAAATTTAGGAAACTCTGCGGATTGAGCGAGGCCAAGACCTTTGACAGCTTGATCGATCAGATGGATAAAAAAGTAAATATTTCGGAATTAATTTACGAATAAAAATGTATAGTGAAACATAACGATTAATGAATGACATATTATATTTTATTTGTCGAAAAATAAAGCATGTTGAGGCCTTATCGAAGATGTACGAACACGTAGACGATATTGACTATTACGTGGCTGGTATGTTGGAAAAACCTAAGCCCGGATCTCTGTTAGGACATACGTTCCAATGTGATGTTGGACTGTTGGAGAGATGTTTTTCAGATACAAGTACGGCGATCGATACTATTACGAATTCGGGAATCAGATTGGTTCTTTTAAACTAGGTAACCTATAGACTATATACTATCACATTACAATAATATGGCAATAATAATTACTAATTATTGTACATTTATAATAGGTATAATATTTTATGATATCGCTACTCACTGACGATTGTTATAATATCCGTAAATACCTATTGTCTTATAATAATATATTGTGTGTCGGACAGAACAACTCAATGAAATAAGAAAAACGACATTAGCACTCGTCGTGTGTTTAACATCGGATATTTGTTCTGTACAACGCAATATGTTTGAAATACCCAGTAATCGGTAAGTACCTTACAGTGCACAATAGTATCAATTTTGTAATTTTAGTTAAAATGTTCCTAACCTTAATACGCCCAGTTGTCACTTATGGGGCGGAAACCTGGCCATTTAGAAAGAATGAGGAAAGAAATCTAATGGTCTTTGACAGGAACATTTTTGGACCAATGAAAGACAGAGAAACGGAAGAGTGGAGAATAAGAAAAAATAATTAATTGGAAATCTTTATTTATTATCGAAGTGGCGCACAGTGGGATAAA
>NC_042494.1:107969930-107971122 GCF_005508785.2 Acyrthosiphon pisum
CTTCGATAATAAATAAAGATTGATTACATTTAGCTGAAACGATTAAATGATAAGGAACATTTTTGGTCTTTATAAGTAAAGGTAATATCTAATATGTATGTACCTACTCCAATACGCTAATATAATTATCAAATCTAATATAATATCTAATATTATAGCCTATAGATATGTGTAGCGTAAAATTCTCCTAGACCGGACCCACAATATTTACAATTTAAAAAACTTAAACAAGGCATAAATTAAACGACGTAGAATGGGTAAGGAGTGCAAAGAGTCAAAATCAATTATATTATAATATTGCACAGTTAAATAATTCAATATAATGGTACAACAATTAATGCAAGGAATGTGATGATATAATGAAACAAGCATTTATATTTTTATAGGAAATATTTAAATTATTTACATATTTTGATTAAAATGATTTTTATGAGACATTATGGTATGAAATGTAGGTATTATGATGTATTATGATATAATATGATATGATATATTATGACCTGATGAAAATATTAGGCGCAACAAAATAGACGTCTCAGGAACTGTTTCGTCCTTTTCCATGTCGACTTTTTTGGTTTAGGCCGTTCAGACACGGCCTTTTTTTCCGGCTCAGCTTCAACAGTTAGCCGGTCTTGAGGTACGTCTAATTGAAAACTTTGTACCAATACTTGTTCATCAGTAGCCAACTGCAGGGGGGACTCGATGGGTGGGGGAGATGTGGACGCTGTACTGTCCGGCGGTGAAATTGCCGACGGAAGAAACTCCGGCGGTGAAATTGCCAACGGTAGACACTCCGGCGATGAAATTGTCGACGGTGGACAATCCGGCGGTGAAAACGCCGACGGTGAAAAACCGGGCTTAATAACTTCAACCGAATCACCGGAAGACTGCAATTTCATTCCAGCATCACCTGACGCGGTTTGTGCTGGTGGGCCAGCCAACTGATCGCATGGTTCCGACGTCATGCCCGATGTATTTTCAACTAACTCAGCGGACGGCATAAATACTTCCACTTCAGTCGTCTCCATGTCAGCTTTAGTGGTGTTTGACATATTATTATTCTTCGAGATAATTATTAATTTATACAATAACAATAACAACAAAAAGTCTGTTATAACAGTTATTAATTAATATTGCGATGAATATAATATGCGTGGCGCAGAGCAGTACTTTATTCAAAAGATTCCGGGCA
>NC_042494.1:107973083-107974475 GCF_005508785.2 Acyrthosiphon pisum
TTTGTATAAATGGTGTGGTTAAAAATATGGTATGTTCAAAGTTTGTAATCGTATATTATAAATTGTACATTATAAATTATTTATTATTGTTTTAAAATTTAATGTTGATTTTGTAAAATGATGAGGTTAAAAATTATAGTTGTATGTATATATATCATTTATGTATTGGTAAATTTATGTTTGCCAATTTTTGAACGAAGTCAAGACGTGTTATATTTTTGTTTTCAAATTCAGTCATAGTTTTTTTTAATAAATTCTTTTTTTTCTACATCCTCTCTTCGTTTGTCTCCTAAATTTGAACTTTGTATTTTAATATAAATGTCAGTTTGAACATTTTTCAATACTTCAACAAATTGGAAAATTTAAGGGTATGATGAATAAAACATGCCATTTAATTTCGAGTGAAACAATTCACATGCGTTGGTGGTACGCATTAACGAGTTTAAGAATTCGGCCCATATTGATGGTTGAAATTTACTGTCCAGCAAAATATAATTTTTTTCAAAGTAATTAAAAAAATTATCAACTCTTTCAACGTTAGGTCTTATAGCCATTAACGCAGGCTCTTACGGGACACGGGTGTTTCAGGTACTACCTACACAGGATGAAGCGCGCCCCTGATGCGGCTAGCCTGTACTGCCAACACCCTGAGGACACTGCGGAACACACGATATTTGATTGTGCTTACTGGGATCCGCTTCGGCTGCCAGTGAAGATGTTTGTTGGTAACCGAAATTTAACCCCGGGAGACGTCCAGGATTTGATGTGCGGCCCCTCTGATGTCCCGTTCAGCGAGAACGACCGGATACGGGCTGCCTCCCAACGTGCCACCCAATCCTTTTATGACATGGTTGACAACATTTTAACTTTTAAGCTGCAAGGAGCATGATCAAAGGATAGCTGAGACCGAACGAAGAGCGAATGCAGTGGCAGCCGCTCCAACTGACTGACTTTATTATTTATTGTATCGCATTGTATTGCATTGTATTGTACCTATTGTATTAATGTTTATTTTCAAGGTGAAGCAACCATAATTAGTTATGTGTTAAGAATGTGCATGTATTAACGTTTTTATTAAACATTAATAAACGATTGCAGCAGAGGAGTAGTAGTGTTCACACAGATCCTCCTCTGCTGTCGGTTCAAACGGAAAAAAAAAAAAAAAAAAGTCTTATAGCCATTAGGTATTCATAAAAACATTTATTAACCTCATCGAGTTTTAAAAATGAAAGACCAAAGAATAATTTCAAAAATTTTCCAACTTCAGATTTATTTTTAAAAACTGTAGACAACCCAAGACTTTGAATTTTTCTCCAGATTGATTGTCCTAGGTGAAATCTACAGCCTTTGCGTATAACATCAGGAAAAATATCCGAAACTGCTGAGTGTATA